>NW_028152219.1:135000-137500 GCF_964638095.1 Poromitra crassiceps | reverse complement strand
ATCTGTTAACTAAAATACCCCACCCCACACACACACACACACCTAGTTTTCACCTTAGTTCACTAGAATACCCCTGCTCTGAACGTGTATAAAAGGGCTTCCTGCTGCTGCAAAAATTCCTTACGGCCATACCACGTTGAACACGTCCGATCTCGTCCGATCTCAGAAGCTAAGCAGCGTCCGGCCTGGTTAGTACTTGGATGGGAGACCGCCTGGGAATACAACGTGCTGTCAGCTTTTTAACTTTCTAAGCAGCAGAGGGCGCTCTGCTGCCTCTCCAGGGGAGACAGAGCCTTGAACACCATTGCTGGCCAGTGGCAGTGCAGTAACCTTTACAGAGACCCCGCTATGACATGTTAAAATGGCTGCCGTGGAAAAGGTCTTTTGAGTCAGTCATGTAGACATCCCAGTCTCAAACATGATGCCTCCTCATGCTTGTTTTTTATTTTAGTTTTGTAAGTCTACAATACCGTTTCAGTTTTTTTCCTAACGGTTAGTTTTTATATGTTAACTAAAATACCCCACCCCACACACACACACACACACACACACCTAGTTTTCACCTTAGTTCACTAGAATACCCCTGCTCTGAACGTGTATAAAAGGGCTTCCTGCTGCTGCAAAGATTGCTTACGGCCATACCACGTCGAACACGCCCGATCTCGTCCGATCTCGGAAGCTAAGCAGCGTCGGGCCTGGTTAGTACTTGGATGGGAGATCGCATGGGAATACCAGGTGCTGTAAGCTTTTTAACTTTCTAAGCAGCAGAGGGCGCTCTGCTGCCTCTCCAGGGGAGACAGAGCCTTGAACACCATTGCTGGCCAGTGGCAGTGCAGTAACCTTTACAGAGACCCCGCTATGACATGTTAAAAAGGCTGCTGTGGAAAAGGTCTTTTGAGTCAGTCATGTAGACATCCCAGTCTCAAACATGATGCCTCCTCATGCTTGTTTTTTATTTTAGTTTTGTAAGTCTACAATACCGTTTCAGTTTTTTTCCTAACGGTTAGTTTTTATATCTGTTAACTAAAATACCCCACCCCACACACACACACACACACCTAGTTTTCACCTTAGTTCACTAGAATACCCCTGCTCTGAACGTGTATAAAAGGGCTTCCTGCTGCGGCAAAAATTGCTTACGGCCATACCACGTTGAACACGCCCGATCTCGTCCGATCTCGGAAGCTAAGCAGCGTCCGGCCTGGTTAGTACTTGGATGGGAGACCGCCTGGGAATACCAGGTGCTGTAAGCTTTTTAACTTTCTAAGCAGCAGAGGGCGCTCTGCTGCCTCTCCAGGGGAGACAGAGCCTTGAACACCATTGCTGGCCAGTGGCAGTGCAGTAACCTTTACAGAGACCCCGCTATGACATGTTAAAATGGCTGCTGTGGAAAAGGTCTTTTGAGTCAGTCATGTAGACATCCCAGTCTCAAACATGATGCCTCCTCATGCTTGTTTTTTATTTTAGTTTTGTAAGTCTACAATACCGTTTCAGTTTTTTTTCCTAACGGTTAGTTTTTAGATCTGTTAACTAAAATACCCCACCCCACACACAAACACACACCTAGTTTTCACCTTAGTTCACTAGAATACCCCTGCTCTGAACGTGTATAAAAGGGCTTCCTGCTGCTGCAAAAATTCCTTACGGCCATACCACGTTGAACACGTCCGATCTCGTCCGATCTCGGAAGCTAAGCAGCGTCGGGCCTGGTTAGTACTTGGATGGGAGACCGCCTGGGAATACAACGTGCTGTCAGCTTTTTAACTTTCTAAGCAGCAGAGGGCGCTCTGCTGCCTCTCCAGGGGAGACAGAGCCTTGAACACCATTGCTGGCCAGTGGCAGTGCAGTAACCTTTACAGAGACCCCGCTATGACATGTTAAAATGGCTGCTGTGGAAAAGGTCTTTTGAGTCAGTCATGTAGACATCCCAGTCTCAAACATGATGCCTCCTCATGCTTGTTTTTTATTTTAGTTTTGTAAGTCTACAATACCGTTTCAGTTTTTTTTCCTAACGGTTAGTTTTTAGATCTGTTAACTAAAATACCCCACCCCACACACACACACACACCTAGTTTTCACCTTAGTTCACTAGAATACCCCTGCTCTGAACGTGTATAAAAGGGCTTCCTGCTGCTGCAAAAATTCCTTACGGCCATACCACGTTGAACACGTCCGATCTCGTCCGATCTCAGAAGCTAAGCAGCGTCGGGCCTGGTTAGTACTTGGATGGGAGACCGCCTGGGAATACAACGTGCTGTCAGCTTTTTAACTTTCTAAGCAGCAGAGGGCGCTCTGCTGCCTCTCCAGGGGAGACAGAGCCTTGAACACCATTGCTGGCCAGTGGCAGTGCAGTAACCTTTACAGAGACCCCGCTATGACATGTTAAAAAGGCTGCTGTGGAAAAGGTCTTTTGAGTCAGTCATGTAGACATCCCAGTCTCAAACATGATGCCTCCTCATGCTTGTTTTTTATTTTAGTTTTGTAAGTCTACAATACCGTT
>NW_028152219.1:95000-102500 GCF_964638095.1 Poromitra crassiceps | reverse complement strand
CTAGAATACCCCTGCTCTGAACGTGTATAAAAGGGCTTCCTGCTGCGGCAAAAATTGCTTACGGCCATACCACGTTGAACACGCCCGATCTCGTCCGATCTCGGAAGCTAAGCAGCGTCGGGCCTGGTTAGTACTTGGATGGGAGACCGCCTGGGAATACAACGTGCTGTCAGCTTTTTAACTTTCTAAGCAGCAGAGGGCGCTCTGCTGCCTCTCCAGGGGAGACAGAGCCTTGAACACCATTGCTGGCCAGTGGCAGTGCAGTAACCTTTACAGAGACCCCGCTATGACATGTTAAAATGGCTGCCGTGGAAAAGGTCTTTTGAGTCAGTCATGTAGACATCCCAGTCTCAAACATGATGCCTCCTCATGCTTGTTTTTTATTTTAGTTTTGTAAGTCTACAATACCGTTTCAGTTTTTTTCCTAACGGTTAGTTTTTATATGTTAACTAAAATACCCCACCCCACACACACACACACACACACACACCTAGTTTTCACCTTAGTTCACTAGAATACCCCTGCTCTGAACGTGTATAAAAGGGCTTCCTGCTGCTGCAAAGATTCCTTACGGCCATACCACGTTGAACACGTCCGATCTCGTCCGATCTCGGAAGCTAAGCAGCGTCGGGCCTGGTTAGTACTTGGATGGGAGACCGCCTGGGAATACAACGTGCTGTCAGCTTTTTAACTTTCTAAGCAGCAGAGGGCGCTCTGCTGCCTCTCCAGGGGAGACAGAGCCTTGAACACCATTGCTGGCCAGTGGCAGTGCAGTAACCTTTACAGAGACCCCGCTATGACATGTTAAAAAGGCTGCTGTGGAAAAGGTCTTTTGAGTCAGTCATGTAGACATCCCAGTCTCAAACATGATGCCTCCTCATGCTTGTTTTTTATTTTAGTTTTGTAAGTCTACAATACCGTTTCAGTTTTTTTTCCTAACGGTTAGTTTTTAGATCTGTTAACTAAAATACCCCACCCCCCACACACACACACACCTAGTTTTCACCTTAGTTCACTAGAATACCCCTGCTCTGAACGTGTATAAAAGGGCTTCCTGCTGCTGCAAAAATTCCTTACGGCCATACCACGTTGAACACGTCCGATCTCGTCCGATCTCAGAAGCTAAGCAGCGTCGGGCCTGGTTAGTACTTGGATGGGAGACCGCCTGGGAATACAACGTGCTGTCAGCTTTTTAACTTTCTAAGCAGCAGAGGGCGCTCTGCTGCCTCTCCAGGGGAGACAGAGCCTTGAACACCATTGCTGGCCAGTGGCAGTGCAGTAACCTTTACAGAGACCCCGCTATGACATGTTAAAAAGGCTGCTGTGGAAAAGGTCTTTTGAGTCAGTCATGTAGACATCCCAGTCTCAAACATGATGCCTCCTCATGCTTGTTTTTTATTTTAGTTTTGTAAGTCTACAATACCGTTTCAGTTTTTTTCCTAACGGTTAGTTTTTATATCTGTTAACTAAAATACCCCACCCCACACACACACACACACCTAGTTTTCACCTTAGTTCACTAGAATACCCCTGCTCTGAACGTGTATAAAAGGGCTTCCTGCTGCGGCAAAAATTGCTTACGGCCATACCACGTTGAACACGCCCGATCTCGTCCGATCTCGGAAGCTAAGCAGCGTCGGGCCTGGTTAGTACTTGGATGGGAGACCGCCTGGGAATACAACGTGCTGTCAGCTTTTTAACTTTCTAAGCAGCAGAGGGCGCTCTGCTGCCTCTCCAGGGGAGACAGAGCCTTGAACACCATTGCTGGCCAGTGGCAGTGCAGTAACCTTTACAGAGACCCCGCTATGACATGTTAAAATGGCTGCCGTGGAAAAGGTCTTTTGAGTCAGTCATGTAGACATCCCAGTCTCAAACATGATGCCTCCTCATGCTTGTTTTTTATTTTAGTTTTGTAAGTCTACAATACCGTTTCAGTTTTTTTCCTAACGGTTAGTTTTTATATGTTAACTAAAATACCCCACCCCACACACACACACACACACACACACCTAGTTTTCACCTTAGTTCACTAGAATACCCCTGCTCTGAACGTGTATAAAAGGGCTTCCTGCTGCTGCAAAGATTGCTTACGGCCATACCACGTCGAACACGCCCGATCTCGTCCGATCTCGGAAGCTAAGCAGCGTCGGGCCTGGTTAGTACTTGGATGGGAGATCGCATGGGAATACCAGGTGCTGTAAGCTTTTTAACTTTCTAAGCAGCAGAGGGCGCTCTGCTGCCTCTCCAGGGGAGACAGAGCCTTGAACACCATTGCTGGCCAGTGGCAGTGCAGTAACCTTTACAGAGACCCCGCTATGACATGTTAAAATGGCTGCTGTGGAAAAGGTCTTTTGAGTCAGTCATGTAGACATCCCAGTCTCAAACATGATGCCTCCTCATGCTTGTTTTTTATTTTAGTTTTGTAAGTCTACAATACCGTTTCAGTTTTTTTTCCTAACGGTTAGTTTTTAGATCTGTTAACTAAAATACCCCACCCCACACACAAACACACACCTAGTTTTCACCTTAGTTCACTAGAATACCCCTGCTCTGAACGTGTATAAAAGGGCTTCCTGCTGCTGCAAAAATTCCTTACGGCCATACCACGTTGAACACGTCCGATCTCGTCCGATCTCGGAAGCTAAGCAGCGTCGGGCCTGGTTAGTACTTGGATGGGAGACCGCCTGGGAATACAACGTGCTGTCAGCTTTTTAACTTTCTAAGCAGCAGAGGGCGCTCTGCTGCCTCTCCAGGGGAGACAGAGCCTTGAACACCATTGCTGGCCAGTGGCAGTGCAGTAACCTTTACAGAGACCCCGCTATGACATGTTAAAATGGCTGCCGTGGAAAAGGTCTTTTGAGTCAGTCATGTAGACATCCCAGTCTCAAACATGATGCCTCCTCATGCTTGTTTTTTATTTTAGTTTTGTAAGTCTACAATACCGTTTCAGTTTTTTTCCTAACGGTTAGTTTTTATATGTTAACTAAAATACCCCACCCCACACACACACACACACACACACACCTAGTTTTCACCTTAGTTCACTAGAATACCCCTGCTCTGAACGTGTATAAAAGGGCTTCCTGCTGCTGCAAAGATTCCTTACGGCCATACCACGTTGAACACGTCCGATCTCGTCCGATCTCGGAAGCTAAGCAGCGTCGGGCCTGGTTAGTACTTGGATGGGAGACCGCCTGGGAATACAACGTGCTGTCAGCTTTTTAACTTTCTAAGCAGCAGAGGGCGCTCTGCTGCCTCTCCAGGGGAGACAGAGCCTTGAACACCATTGCTGGCCAGTGGCAGTGCAGTAACCTTTACAGAGACCCCGCTATGACATGTTAAAAAGGCTGCTGTGGAAAAGGTCTTTTGAGTCAGTCATGTAGACATCCCAGTCTCAAACATGATGCCTCCTCATGCTTGTTTTTTATTTTAGTTTTGTAAGTCTACAATACCGTTTCAGTTTTTTTTCCTAACGGTTAGTTTTTAGATCTGTTAACTAAAATACCCCACCCCACACACACACACACACCTAGTTTTCACCTTAGTTCACTAGAATACCCCTGCTCTGAACGTGTATAAAAGGGCTTCCTGCTGCTGCAAAAATTCCTTACGGCCATACCACGTTGAACACGTCCGATCTCGTCCGATCTCAGAAGCTAAGCAGCGTCGGGCCTGGTTAGTACTTGGATGGGAGACCGCCTGGGAATACAACGTGCTGTCAGCTTTTTAACTTTCTAAGCAGCAGAGGGCGCTCTGCTGCCTCTCCAGGGGAGACAGAGCCTTGAACACCATTGCTGGCCAGTGGCAGTGCAGTAACCTTTACAGAGACCCCGCTATGACATGTTAAAAAGGCTGCTGTGGAAAAGGTCTTTTGAGTCAGTCATGTAGACATCCCAGTCTCAAACATGATGCCTCCTCATGCTTGTTTTTTATTTTAGTTTTGTAAGTCTACAATACCGTTTCAGTTTTTTTCCTAACGGTTAGTTTTTATATCTGTTAACTAAAATACCCCACCCCACACACACACACACACCTAGTTTTCACCTTAGTTCACTAGAATACCCCTGCTCTGAACGTGTATAAAAGGGCTTCCTGCTGCGGCAAAAATTGCTTACGGCCATACCACGTTGAACACGCCCGATCTCGTCCGATCTCGGAAGCTAAGCAGCGTCGGGCCTGGTTAGTACTTGGATGGGAGACCGCCTGGGAATACAACGTGCTGTCAGCTTTTTAACTTTCTAAGCAGCAGAGGGCGCTCTGCTGCCTCTCCAGGGGAGACAGAGCCTTGAACACCATTGCTGGCCAGTGGCAGTGCAGTAACCTTTACAGAGACCCCGCTATGACATGTTAAAATGGCTGCCGTGGAAAAGGTCTTTTGAGTCAGTCATGTAGACATCCCAGTCTCAAACATGATGCCTCCTCATGCTTGTTTTTTATTTTAGTTTTGTAAGTCTACAATACCGTTTCAGTTTTTTTCCTAACGGTTAGTTTTTATATGTTAACTAAAATACCCCACCCCACACACACACACACACACACACACCTAGTTTTCACCTTAGTTCACTAGAATACCCCTGCTCTGAACGTGTATAAAAGGGCTTCCTGCTGCTGCAAAGATTGCTTACGGCCATACCACGTCGAACACGCCCGATCTCGTCCGATCTCGGAAGCTAAGCAGCGTCGGGCCTGGTTAGTACTTGGATGGGAGATCGCATGGGAATACCAGGTGCTGTAAGCTTTTTAACTTTCTAAGCAGCAGAGGGCGCTCTGCTGCCTCTCCAGGGGAGACAGAGCCTTGAACACCATTGCTGGCCAGTGGCAGTGCAGTAACCTTTACAGAGACCCCGCTATGACATGTTAAAATGGCTGCTGTGGAAAAGGTCTTTTGAGTCAGTCATGTAGACATCCCAGTCTCAAACATGATGCCTCCTCATGCTTGTTTTTTATTTTAGTTTTGTAAGTCTACAATACCGTTTCAGTTTTTTTTCCTAACGGTTAGTTTTTAGATCTGTTAACTAAAATACCCCACCCCACACACAAACACACACCTAGTTTTCACCTTAGTTCACTAGAATACCCCTGCTCTGAACGTGTATAAAAGGGCTTCCTGCTGCTGCAAAAATTCCTTACGGCCATACCACGTTGAACACGTCCGATCTCGTCCGATCTCGGAAGCTAAGCAGCGTCGGGCCTGGTTAGTACTTGGATGGGAGACCGCCTGGGAATACAACGTGCTGTCAGCTTTTTAACTTTCTAAGCAGCAGAGGGCGCTCTGCTGCCTCTCCAGGGGAGACAGAGCCTTGAACACCATTGCTGGCCAGTGGCAGTGCAGTAACCTTTACAGAGACCCCGCTATGACATGTTAAAATGGCTGCCGTGGAAAAGGTCTTTTGAGTCAGTCATGTAGACATCCCAGTCTCAAACATGATGCCTCCTCATGCTTGTTTTTTATTTTAGTTTTGTAAGTCTACAATACCGTTTCAGTTTTTTTCCTAACGGTTAGTTTTTATATGTTAACTAAAATACCCCACCCCACACACACACACACACACACACACCTAGTTTTCACCTTAGTTCACTAGAATACCCCTGCTCTGAACGTGTATAAAAGGGCTTCCTGCTGCTGCAAAGATTCCTTACGGCCATACCACGTTGAACACGTCCGATCTCGTCCGATCTCGGAAGCTAAGCAGCGTCGGGCCTGGTTAGTACTTGGATGGGAGACCGCCTGGGAATACAACGTGCTGTCAGCTTTTTAACTTTCTAAGCAGCAGAGGGCGCTCTGCTGCCTCTCCAGGGGAGACAGAGCCTTGAACACCATTGCTGGCCAGTGGCAGTGCAGTAACCTTTACAGAGACCCCGCTATGACATGTTAAAAAGGCTGCTGTGGAAAAGGTCTTTTGAGTCAGTCATGTAGACATCCCAGTCTCAAACATGATGCCTCCTCATGCTTGTTTTTTATTTTAGTTTTGTAAGTCTACAATACCGTTTCAGTTTTTTTTCCTAACGGTTAGTTTTTAGATCTGTTAACTAAAATACCCCACCCCACACACACACACACACCTAGTTTTCACCTTAGTTCACTAGAATACCCCTGCTCTGAACGTGTATAAAAGGGCTTCCTGCTGCTGCAAAAATTCCTTACGGCCATACCACGTTGAACACGTCCGATCTCGTCCGATCTCAGAAGCTAAGCAGCGTCGGGCCTGGTTAGTACTTGGATGGGAGACCGCCTGGGAATACAACGTGCTGTCAGCTTTTTAACTTTCTAAGCAGCAGAGGGCGCTCTGCTGCCTCTCCAGGGGAGACAGAGCCTTGAACACCATTGCTGGCCAGTGGCAGTGCAGTAACCTTTACAGAGACCCCGCTATGACATGTTAAAAAGGCTGCTGTGGAAAAGGTCTTTTGAGTCAGTCATGTAGACATCCCAGTCTCAAACATGATGCCTCCTCATGCTTGTTTTTTATTTTAGTTTTGTAAGTCTACAATACCGTTTCAGTTTTTTTCCTAACGGTTAGTTTTTATATCTGTTAACTAAAATACCCCACCCCACACACACACACACACCTAGTTTTCACCTTAGTTCACTAGAATACCCCTGCTCTGAACGTGTATAAAAGGGCTTCCTGCTGCGGCAAAAATTGCTTACGGCCATACCACGTTGAACACGCCCGATCTCGTCCGATCTCGGAAGCTAAGCAGCGTCGGGCCTGGTTAGTACTTGGATGGGAGACCGCCTGGGAATACAACGTGCTGTCAGCTTTTTAACTTTCTAAGCAGCAGAGGGCGCTCTGCTGCCTCTCCAGGGGAGACAGAGCCTTGAACACCATTGCTGGCCAGTGGCAGTGCAGTAACCTTTACAGAGACCCCGCTATGACATGTTAAAATGGCTGCCGTGGAAAAGGTCTTTTGAGTCAGTCATGTAGACATCCCAGTCTCAAACATGATGCCTCCTCATGCTTGTTTTTTATTTTAGTTTTGTAAGTCTACAATACCGTTTCAGTTTTTTTCCTAACGGTTAGTTTTTATATGTTAACTAAAATACCCCACCCCACACACACACACACACACACACACCTAGTTTTCACCTTAGTTCACTAGAATACCCCTGCTCTGAACGTGTATAAAAGGGCTTCCTGCTGCTGCAAAGATTGCTTACGGCCATACCACGTCGAACACGCCCGATCTCGTCCGATCTCGGAAGCTAAGCAGCGTCGGGCCTGGTTAGTACTTGGATGGGAGATCGCATGGGAATACCAGGTGCTGTAAGCTTTTTAACTTTCTAAGCAGCAGAGGGCGCTCTGCTGCCTCTCCAGGGGAGACAGAGCCTTGAACACCATTGCTGGCCAGTGGCAGTGCAGTAACCTTTACAGAGACCCCGCTATGACATGTTAAAATGGCTGCTGTGGAAAAGGTCTTTTGAGTCAGTCATGTAGACATCCCAGTCTCAAACATGATGCCTCCTCATGCTTGTTTTTTATTTTAGTTTTGTAAGTCTAC
>NW_028152219.1:72500-90000 GCF_964638095.1 Poromitra crassiceps | reverse complement strand
AGACATCCCAGTCTTAAACATGATGCCTCCTCATGCTTGTTTTTTATTTTAGTTTTGTAAGTCTACAATACCGTTTCAGTTTTTTTTCCTAACGGTTAGTTTTTAGATCTGTTAACTAAAATACCCCACCCCACACACACACACACACCTAGTTTTCACCTTAGTTCACTAGAATACCCCTGCTCTGAACGTGTATAAAAGGGCTTCCTGCTGCTGCAAAAATTCCTTACGGCCATACCACGTTGAACACGTCCGATCTCGTCCGATCTCAGAAGCTAAGCAGCGTCGGGCCTGGTTAGTACTTGAGTTGAGTTGAGTTGAGTTGAGTTTATTTTTATCTCGAACAATCAACCATATAAAATACAATAAAAAGGATAAAACACAAAACACAAAACATAAACATTTGAATCTAACAAATCTCAAAAAAGCAAAATGTTCGAGAAGGAGCAGAAGGAAGCAAATGCTTATCTAGTCCTGCCCCTTTCTTCACAATATAACAAATCTCTTACAATGTTAAAATAAAAATAGAATAAAGAAAAAACAAATTATAAACAAATCAAAAGAAAAAAAAAATACACTTTAGTGATCCTCAGTTTTGTACTTATCAATTAGTGTTTTCTTATATCTGTTTTTGAACAATACAATGTTCTTACTCCTTTTAGTTTCCTCATCTAAACCATTCCACAGGGTTACCCCACAAACTGAAACACACAAACTTTTAAGGGTAGTGCGTACATAGGGTTGTTTCAGATTAAGTTTCCCTCTTAACTCATACCTTCCCTCTCTATCCATGAACAGTTTTTGTATGTTACTTGGCAGTACATTATTCCTTGCTTTAAACATTATTAGTGCAGTTCTAAGTTTCACAATATCCACAAATTTCAAAGTCTGTGTCTTAAGAAACAATTGATTAGTATGCTCACGATACCCAACATGATTTACCAACCGTATTGCTTTTTTTTGCAATGTGCATATCTTCTGTGTGGTGCTCTTATAAGTATTACCCCATACTTCCACACAGTAGATCAGATGTGGCAATATAAGTGTGCAATACAGAGTGTACAGTGTTTCCTGATTTAGTATGCATCTTATTTTACCTAATATTCCTAGGCTCCTGGCAATCTTGGTGCACAACATTTTTATCTGGGGTTTCCAGCAGAGCTTATGGTCAATTACAACCCCCAGAAACTTGTTTTCATAAACTCTTTCTATTTCCACATGATCAATTTTCACTTGAACATCTGTGTTTATTTTACTGTTTCCAAATAACATAAATTTAGTTTTGTTCAAGTTTAGAGATAATTTGTTTGTGTCAAACCAACATTTTAATTTACCCATTTCTTTCGTAACCATCTCCAAGAGCTGCTGCAAATTCTTCCCAGAACAAAAAATATTTGTGTCGTCTGCAAAAACAACAAATTTCAATACATTAGATACTTTGGATACTTGGATGGGAGACCGCCTGGGAATACAACGTGCTGTCAGCTTTTTAACTTTCTAAGCAGCAGAGGGCGCTCTGCTGCCTCTCCAGGGGAGACAGAGCCTTGAACACCATTGCTGGCCAGTGGCAGTGCAGTAACCTTTACAGAGACCCCGCTATGACATGTTAAAAAGGCTGCTGTGGAAAAGGTCTTTTGAGTCAGTCATGTAGACATCCCAGTCTCAAACATGATGCCTCCTCATGCTTGTTTTTTATTTTAGTTTTGTAAGTCTACAATACCGTTTCAGTTTTTTTCCTAACGGTTAGTTTTTATATCTGTTAACTAAAATACCCCACCCCACACACACACACACACCTAGTTTTCACCTTAGTTCACTAGAATACCCCTGCTCTGAACGTGTATAAAAGGGCTTCCTGCTGCGGCAAAAATTGCTTACGGCCATACCACGTTGAACACGCCCGATCTCGTCCGATCTCGGAAGCTAAGCAGCGTCGGGCCTGGTTAGTACTTGGATGGGAGACCGCCTGGGAATACAACGTGCTGTCAGCTTTTTAACTTTCTAAGCAGCAGAGGGCGCTCTGCTGCCTCTCCAGGGGAGACAGAGCCTTGAACACCATTGCTGGCCAGTGGCAGTGCAGTAACCTTTACAGAGACCCCGCTATGACATGTTAAAATGGCTGCCGTGGAAAAGGTCTTTTGAGTCAGTCATGTAGACATCCCAGTCTCAAACATGATGCCTCCTCATGCTTGTTTTTTATTTTAGTTTTGTAAGTCTACAATACCGTTTCAGTTTTTTTCCTAACGGTTAGTTTTTATATGTTAACTAAAATACCCCACCCCACACACACACACACACACACACACCTAGTTTTCACCTTAGTTCACTAGAATACCCCTGCTCTGAACGTGTATAAAAGGGCTTCCTGCTGCTGCAAAGATTGCTTACGGCCATACCACGTCGAACACGCCCGATCTCGTCCGATCTCGGAAGCTAAGCAGCGTCGGGCCTGGTTAGTACTTGGATGGGAGATCGCATGGGAATACCAGGTGCTGTAAGCTTTTTAACTTTCTAAGCAGCAGAGGGCGCTCTGCTGCCTCTCCAGGGGAGACAGAGCCTTGAACACCATTGCTGGCCAGTGGCAGTGCAGTAACCTTTACAGAGACCCCGCTATGACATGTTAAAATGGCTGCTGTGGAAAAGGTCTTTTGAGTCAGTCATGTAGACATCCCAGTCTTAAACATGATGCCTCCTCATGCTTGTTTTTTATTTTAGTTTTGTAAGTCTACAATACCGTTTCAGTTTTTTTTCCTAACGGTTAGTTTTTAGATCTGTTAACTAAAATACCCCACCCCACACACACACACACACCTAGTTTTCACCTTAGTTCACTAGAATACCCCTGCTCTGAACGTGTATAAAAGGGCTTCCTGCTGCTGCAAAAATTCCTTACGGCCATACCACGTTGAACACGTCCGATCTCGTCCGATCTCAGAAGCTAAGCAGCGTCGGGCCTGGTTAGTACTTGGATGGGAGACCGCCTGGGAATACAACGTGCTGTCAGCTTTTTAACTTTCTAAGCAGCAGAGGGCGCTCTGCTGCCTCTCCAGGGGAGACAGAGCCTTGAACACCATTGCTGGCCAGTGGCAGTGCAGTAACCTTTACAGAGACCCCGCTATGACATGTTAAAAAGGCTGCTGTGGAAAAGGTCTTTTGAGTCAGTCATGTAGACATCCCAGTCTCAAACATGATGCCTCCTCATGCTTGTTTTTTATTTTAGTTTTGTAAGTCTACAATACCGTTTCAGTTTTTTTTCCTAACGGTTAGTTTTTAGATCTGTTAACTAAAATACCCCACCCCACACACACACACACACACCTAGTTTTCACCTTAGTTCACTAGAATACCCCTGCTCTGAACGTGTATAAAAGGGCTTCCTGCTGCTGCAAAAATTCCTTACGGCCATACCACGTTGAACACGTCCGATCTCGTCCGATCTCAGAAGCTAAGCAGCGTCGGGCCTGGTTAGTACTTGGATGGGAGACCGCCTGGGAATACAACGTGCTGTCAGCTTTTTAACTTTCTAAGCAGCAGAGGGCGCTCTGCTGCCTCTCCAGGGGAGACAGAGCCTTGAACACCATTGCTGGCCAGTGGCAGTGCAGTAACCTTTACAGAGACCCCGCTATGACATGTTAAAAAGGCTGCTGTGGAAAAGGTCTTTTGAGTCAGTCATGTAGACATCCCAGTCTCAAACATGATGCCTCCTCATGCTTGTTTTTTATTTTAGTTTTGTAAGTCTACAATACCGTTTCAGTTTTTTTCCTAACGGTTAGTTTTTATATCTGTTAACTAAAATACCCCACCCCACACACACACACACACCTAGTTTTCACCTTAGTTCACTAGAATACCCCTGCTCTGAACGTGTATAAAAGGGCTTCCTGCTGCGGCAAAAATTGCTTACGGCCATACCACGTTGAACACGTCCGATCTCGTCCGATCTCAGAAGCTAAGCAGCGTCGGGCCTGGTTAGTACTTGGATGGGAGACCGCCTGGGAATACAACGTGCTGTCAGCTTTTTAACTTTCTAAGCAGCAGAGGGCGCTCTGCTGCCTCTCCAGGGGAGACAGAGCCTTGAACACCATTGCTGGCCAGTGGCAGTGCAGTAACCTTTACAGAGACCCCGCTATGACATGTTAAAATGGCTGCCGTGGAA
Organism: Poromitra crassiceps; assembly: GCF_964638095.1. Lineage (NCBI taxonomy): Eukaryota > Metazoa > Chordata > Actinopteri > Beryciformes > Melamphaidae > Poromitra > Poromitra crassiceps. The sequence continues at coordinate 85,844 of NW_028152219.1, read as the reverse complement.
AAGGTCTTTTGAGTCAGTCATGTAGACATCCCAGTCTCAAACATGATGCCTCCTCATGCTTGTTTTTTATTTTAGTTTTGTAAGTCTACAATACCGTTTCAGTTTTTTTCCTAACGGTTAGTTTTTATATGTTAACTAAAATACCCCACCCCACACACACACACACACACACACACACCTAGTTTTCACCTTAGTTCACTAGAATACCCCTGCTCTGAACGTGTATAAAAGGGCTTCCTGCTGCTGCAAAGATTGCTTACGGCCATACCACGTCGAACACGCCCGATCTCGTCCGATCTCGGAAGCTAAGCAGCGTCGGGCCTGGTTAGTACTTGGATGGGAGATCGCATGGGAATACCAGGTGCTGTAAGCTTTTTAACTTTCTAAGCAGCAGAGGGCGCTCTGCTGCCTCTCCAGGGGAGACAGAGCCTTGAACACCATTGCTGGCCAGTGGCAGTGCAGTAACCTTTACAGAGACCCCGCTATGACATGTTAAAATGGCTGCTGTGGAAAAGGTCTTTTGAGTCAGTCATGTAGACATCCCAGTCTTAAACATGATGCCTCCTCATGCTTGTTTTTTATTTTAGTTTTGTAAGTCTACAATACCGTTTCAGTTTTTTTTCCTAACGGTTAGTTTTTAGATCTGTTAACTAAAATACCCCACCCCACACACACACACACACCTAGTTTTCACCTTAGTTCACTAGAATACCCCTGCTCTGAACGTGTATAAAAGGGCTTCCTGCTGCTGCAAAAATTCCTTACGGCCATACCACGTTGAACACGTCCGATCTCGTCCGATCTCAGAAGCTAAGCAGCGTCGGGCCTGGTTAGTACTTGGATGGGAGACCGCCTGGGAATACAACGTGCTGTCAGCTTTTTAACTTTCTAAGCAGCAGAGGGCGCTCTGCTGCCTCTCCAGGGGAGACAGAGCCTTGAACACCATTGCTGGCCAGTGGCAGTGCAGTAACCTTTACAGAGACCCCGCTATGACATGTTAAAAAGGCTGCTGTGGAAAAGGTCTTTTGAGTCAGTCATGTAGACATCCCAGTCTCAAACATGATGCCTCCTCATGCTTGTTTTTTATTTTAGTTTTGTAAGTCTACAATACCGTTTCAGTTTTTTTCCTAACGGTTAGTTTTTATATCTGTTAACTAAAATACCCCACCCCACACACACACACACACCTAGTTTTCACCTTAGTTCACTAGAATACCCCTGCTCTGAACGTGTATAAAAGGGCTTCCTGCTGCGGCAAAAATTGCTTACGGCCATACCACGTTGAACACGCCCGATCTCGTCCGATCTCGGAAGCTAAGCAGCGTCGGGCCTGGTTAGTACTTGGATGGGAGACCGCCTGGGAATACAACGTGCTGTCAGCTTTTTAACTTTCTAAGCAGCAGAGGGCGCTCTGCTGCCTCTCCAGGGGAGACAGAGCCTTGAACACCATTGCTGGCCAGTGGCAGTGCAGTAACCTTTACAGAGACCCCGCTATGACATGTTAAAATGGCTGCCGTGGAAAAGGTCTTTTGAGTCAGTCATGTAGACATCCCAGTCTCAAACATGATGCCTCCTCATGCTTGTTTTTTATTTTAGTTTTGTAAGTCTACAATACCGTTTCAGTTTTTTTCCTAACGGTTAGTTTTTATATGTTAACTAAAATACCCCACCCCACACACACACACACACACACACACCTAGTTTTCACCTTAGTTCACTAGAATACCCCTGCTCTGAACGTGTATAAAAGGGCTTCCTGCTGCTGCAAAGATTGCTTACGGCCATACCACGTCGAACACGCCCGATCTCGTCCGATCTCGGAAGCTAAGCAGCGTCGGGCCTGGTTAGTACTTGGATGGGAGATCGCATGGGAATACCAGGTGCTGTAAGCTTTTTAACTTTCTAAGCAGCAGAGGGCGCTCTGCTGCCTCTCCAGGGGAGACAGAGCCTTGAACACCATTGCTGGCCAGTGGCAGTGCAGTAACCTTTACAGAGACCCCGCTATGACATGTTAAAATGGCTGCTGTGGAAAAGGTCTTTTGAGTCAGTCATGTAGACATCCCAGTCTTAAACATGATGCCTCCTCATGCTTGTTTTTTATTTTAGTTTTGTAAGTCTACAATACCGTTTCAGTTTTTTTTCCTAACGGTTAGTTTTTAGATCTGTTAACTAAAATACCCCACCCCACACACACACACACACCTAGTTTTCACCTTAGTTCACTAGAATACCCCTGCTCTGAACGTGTATAAAAGGGCTTCCTGCTGCTGCAAAAATTCCTTACGGCCATACCACGTTGAACACGTCCGATCTCGTCCGATCTCAGAAGCTAAGCAGCGTCGGGCCTGGTTAGTACTTGGATGGGAGACCGCCTGGGAATACAACGTGCTGTCAGCTTTTTAACTTTCTAAGCAGCAGAGGGCGCTCTGCTGCCTCTCCAGGGGAGACAGAGCCTTGAACACCATTGCTGGCCAGTGGCAGTGCAGTAACCTTTACAGAGACCCCGCTATGACATGTTAAAAAGGCTGCTGTGGAAAAGGTCTTTTGAGTCAGTCATGTAGACATCCCAGTCTCAAACATGATGCCTCCTCATGCTTGTTTTTTATTTTAGTTTTGTAAGTCTACAATACCGTTTCAGTTTTTTTCCTAACGGTTAGTTTTTATATCTGTTAACTAAAATACCCCACCCCACACACACACACACACCTAGTTTTCACCTTAGTTCACTAGAATACCCCTGCTCTGAACGTGTATAAAAGGGCTTCCTGCTGCGGCAAAAATTGCTTACGGCCATACCACGTTGAACACGCCCGATCTCGTCCGATCTCGGAAGCTAAGCAGCGTCGGGCCTGGTTAGTACTTGGATGGGAGACCGCCTGGGAATACAACGTGCTGTCAGCTTTTTAACTTTCTAAGCAGCAGAGGGCGCTCTGCTGCCTCTCCAGGGGAGACAGAGCCTTGAACACCATTGCTGGCCAGTGGCAGTGCAGTAACCTTTACAGAGACCCCGCTATGACATGTTAAAATGGCTGCCGTGGAAAAGGTCTTTTGAGTCAGTCATGTAGACATCCCAGTCTCAAACATGATGCCTCCTCATGCTTGTTTTTTATTTTAGTTTTGTAAGTCTACAATACCGTTTCAGTTTTTTTCCTAACGGTTAGTTTTTATATGTTAACTAAAATACCCCACCCCACACACACACACACACACACACACCTAGTTTTCACCTTAGTTCACTAGAATACCCCTGCTCTGAACGTGTATAAAAGGGCTTCCTGCTGCTGCAAAGATTGCTTACGGCCATACCACGTCGAACACGCCCGATCTCGTCCGATCTCGGAAGCTAAGCAGCGTCGGGCCTGGTTAGTACTTGGATGGGAGATCGCATGGGAATACCAGGTGCTGTAAGCTTTTTAACTTTCTAAGCAGCAGAGGGCGCTCTGCTGCCTCTCCAGGGGAGACAGAGCCTTGAACACCATTGCTGGCCAGTGGCAGTGCAGTAACCTTTACAGAGACCCCGCTATGACATGTTAAAATGGCTGCTGTGGAAAAGGTCTTTTGAGTCAGTCATGTAGACATCCCAGTCTTAAACATGATGCCTCCTCATGCTTGTTTTTTATTTTAGTTTTGTAAGTCTACAATACCGTTTCAGTTTTTTTTCCTAACGGTTAGTTTTTAGATCTGTTAACTAAAATACCCCACCCCACACACACACACACACCTAGTTTTCACCTTAGTTCACTAGAATACCCCTGCTCTGAACGTGTATAAAAGGGCTTCCTGCTGCTGCAAAAATTCCTTACGGCCATACCACGTTGAACACGTCCGATCTCGTCCGATCTCAGAAGCTAAGCAGCGTCGGGCCTGGTTAGTACTTGGATGGGAGACCGCCTGGGAATACAACGTGCTGTCAGCTTTTTAACTTTCTAAGCAGCAGAGGGCGCTCTGCTGCCTCTCCAGGGGAGACAGAGCCTTGAACACCATTGCTGGCCAGTGGCAGTGCAGTAACCTTTACAGAGACCCCGCTATGACATGTTAAAAAGGCTGCTGTGGAAAAGGTCTTTTGAGTCAGTCATGTAGACATCCCAGTCTCAAACATGATGCCTCCTCATGCTTGTTTTTTATTTTAGTTTTGTAAGTCTACAATACCGTTTCAGTTTTTTTCCTAACGGTTAGTTTTTATATCTGTTAACTAAAATACCCCACCCCACACACACACACACACCTAGTTTTCACCTTAGTTCACTAGAATACCCCTGCTCTGAACGTGTATAAAAGGGCTTCCTGCTGCGGCAAAAATTGCTTACGGCCATACCACGTTGAACACGCCCGATCTCGTCCGATCTCGGAAGCTAAGCAGCGTCGGGCCTGGTTAGTACTTGGATGGGAGACCGCCTGGGAATACAACGTGCTGTCAGCTTTTTAACTTTCTAAGCAGCAGAGGGCGCTCTGCTGCCTCTCCAGGGGAGACAGAGCCTTGAACACCATTGCTGGCCAGTGGCAGTGCAGTAACCTTTACAGAGACCCCGCTATGACATGTTAAAATGGCTGCCGTGGAAAAGGTCTTTTGAGTCAGTCATGTAGACATCCCAGTCTCAAACATGATGCCTCCTCATGCTTGTTTTTTATTTTAGTTTTGTAAGTCTACAATACCGTTTCAGTTTTTTTCCTAACGGTTAGTTTTTATATGTTAACTAAAATACCCCACCCCACACACACACACACACACACACACCTAGTTTTCACCTTAGTTCACTAGAATACCCCTGCTCTGAACGTGTATAAAAGGGCTTCCTGCTGCTGCAAAGATTGCTTACGGCCATACCACGTCGAACACGCCCGATCTCGTCCGATCTCGGAAGCTAAGCAGCGTCGGGCCTGGTTAGTACTTGGATGGGAGATCGCATGGGAATACCAGGTGCTGTAAGCTTTTTAACTTTCTAAGCAGCAGAGGGCGCTCTGCTGCCTCTCCAGGGGAGACAGAGCCTTGAACACCATTGCTGGCCAGTGGCAGTGCAGTAACCTTTACAGAGACCCCGCTATGACATGTTAAAAAGGCTGCTGTGGAAAAGGTCTTTTGAGTCAGTCATGTAGACATCCCAGTCTCAAACATGATGCCTCCTCATGCTTGTTTTTTATTTTAGTTTTGTAAGTCTACAATACCGTTTCAGTTTTTTTCCTAACGGTTAGTTTTTATATCTGTTAACTAAAATACCCCACCCCACACACACACACACACACCTAGTTTTCACCTTAGTTCACTAGAATACCCCTGCTCTGAACGTGTATAAAAGGGCTTCCTGCTGCGGCAAAAATTGCTTACGGCCATACCACGTTGAACACGCCCGATCTCGTCCGATCTCGGAAGCTAAGCAGCGTCGGGCCTGGTTAGTACTTGGATGGGAGACCGCCTGGGAATACCAGGTGCTGTAAGCTTTTTAACTTTCTAAGCAGCAGAGGGCGCTCTGCTGCCTCTCCAGGGGAGACAGAGCCTTGAACACCATTGCTGGCCAGTGGCAGTGCAGTAACCTTTACAGAGACCCCGCTATGACATGTTAAAATGGCTGCTGTGGAAAAGGTCTTTTGAGTCAGTCATGTAGACATCCCAGTCTCAAACATGATGCCTCCTCATGCTTGTTTTTTATTTTAGTTTTGTAAGTCTACAATACCGTTTCAGTTTTTTTTCCTAACGGTTAGTTTTTAGATCTGTTATCTAAAATACCCCACCCCACACACAAACACACACCTAGTTTTCACCTTAGTTCACTAGAATACCCCTGCTCTGAACGTGTATAAAAGGGCTTCCTGCTGCTGCAAAAATTCCTTACGGCCATACCACGTTGAACACGTCCGATCTCGTCCGATCTCGGAAGCTAAGCAGCGTCGGGCCTGGTTAGTACTTGGATGGGAGACCGCCTGGGAATACAACGTGCTGTCAGCTTTTTAACTTTCTAAGCAGCAGAGGGCGCTCTGCTGCCTCTCCAGGGGAGACAGAGCCTTGAACACCATTGCTGGCCAGTGGCAGTGCAGTAACCTTTACAGAGACCCCGCTATGACATGTTAAAATGGCTGCTGTGGAAAAGGTCTTTTGAGTCAGTCATGTAGACATCCCAGTCTCAAACATGATGCCTCCTCATGCTTGTTTTTTATTTTAGTTTTGTAAGTCTACAATACCGTTTCAGTTTTTTTTCCTAACGGTTAGTTTTTAGATCTGTTAACTAAAATACCCCACCCCACACACACACACACACCTAGTTTTCACCTTAGTTCACTAGAATACCCCTGCTCTGAACGTGTATAAAAGGGCTTCCTGCTGCTGCAAAAATTCCTTACGGCCATACCACGTTGAACACGTCCGATCTCGTCCGATCTCAGAAGCTAAGCAGCGTCGGGCCTGGTTAGTACTTGGATGGGAGACCGCCTGGGAATACAACGTGCTGTCAGCTTTTTAACTTTCTAAGCAGCAGAGGGCGCTCTGCTGCCTCTCCAGGGGAGACAGAGCCTTGAACACCATTGCTGGCCAGTGGCAGTGCAGTAACCTTTACAGAGACCCCGCTATGACATGTTAAAAAGGCTGCTGTGGAAAAGGTCTTTTGAGTCAGTCATGTAGACATCCCAGTCTCAAACATGATGCCTCCTCATGCTTGTTTTTTATTTTAGTTTTGTAAGTCTACAATACCGTTTCAGTTTTTTTCCTAACGGTTAGTTTTTATATCTGTTAACTAAAATACCCCACCCCACACACACACACACACCTAGTTTTCACCTTAGTTCACTAGAATACCCCTGCTCTGAACGTGTATAAAAGGGCTTCCTGCTGCGGCAAAAATTGCTTACGGCCATACCACGTTGAACACGCCCGATCTCGTCCGATCTCGGAAGCTAAGCAGCGTCGGGCCTGGTTAGTACTTGGATGGGAGACCGCCTGGGAATACCAGGTGCTGTAAGCTTTTTAACTTTCTAAGCAGCAGAGGGCGCTCTGCTGCCTCTCCAGGGGAGACAGAGCCTTGAACACCATTGCTGGCCAGTGGCAGTGCAGTAACCTTTACAGAGACCCCGCTATGACATGTTAAAATGGCTGCTGTGGAAAAGGTCTTTTGAGTCAGTCATGTAGACATCCCAGTCTCAAACATGATGCCTCCTCATGCTTGTTTTTTATTTTAGTTTTGTAAGTCTACAATACCGTTTCAGTTTTTTTTCCTAACGGTTAGTTTTTAGATCTGTTAACTAAAATACCCCACCCCACACACACACACACACCTAGTTTTCACCTTAGTTCACTAGAATACCCCTGCTCTGAACGTGTATAAAAGGGCTTCCTGCTGCTGCAAAAATTCCTTACGGCCATACCACGTTGAACACGTCCGATCTCGTCCGATCTCGGAAGCTAAGCAGCGTCGGGCCTGGTTAGTACTTGGATGGGAGACCGCCTGGGAATACAACGTGCTGTCAGCTTTTTAACTTTCTAAGCAGCAGAGGGCGCTCTGCTGCCTCTCCAGGGGAGACAGAGCCTTGAACACCATTGCTGGCCAGTGGCAGTGCAGTAACCTTTACAGAGACCCCGCTATGACATGTTAAAATGGCTGCCGTGGAAAAGGTCTTTTGAGTCAGTCATGTAGACATCCCAGTCTCAAACATGATGCCTCCTCATGCTTGTTTTTTATTTTAGTTTTGTAAGTCTACAATACCGTTTCAGTTTTTTTCCTAACGGTTAGTTTTTATATGTTAACTAAAATACCCCACCCCACACACACACACACACACACACACCTAGTTTTCACCTTAGTTCACTAGAATACCCCTGCTCTGAACGTGTATAAAAGGGCTTCCTGCTGCTGCAAAGATTGCTTACGGCCATACCACGTCGAACACGCCCGATCTCGTCCGATCCCGGAAGCTAAGCAGCGTCGGGCCTGGTTAGTACTTGGATGGGAGATCGCATGGGAATACCAGGTGCTGTAAGCTTTTTAACTTTCTAAGCAGCAGAGGGCGCTCTGCTGCCTCTCCAGGGGAGACAGAGCCTTGAACACCATTGCTGGCCAGTGGCAGTGCAGTAACCTTTACAGAGACCCCGCTATGACATGTTAAAATGGCTGCTGTGGAAAAGGTCTTTTGAGTCAGTCATGTAGACATCCCAGTCTCAAACATGATGCCTCCTCATGCTTGTTTTTTATTTTAGTTTTGTAAGTCTACAATACCGTTTCAGTTTTTTTTCCTAACGGTTAGTTTTTAGATCTGTTAACTAAAATACCCCACCCCACACACACACACACACCTAGTTTTCACCTTAGTTCACTAGAATACCCCTGCTCTGAACGTGTATAAAAGGGCTTCCTGCTGCTGCAAAAATTCCTTACGGCCATACCACGTTGAACACGTCCGATCTCGTCCGATCTCAGAAGCTAAGCAGCGTCGGGCCTGGTTAGTACTTGGATGGGAGACCGCCTGGGAATACAACGTGCTGTCAGCTTTTTAACTTTCTAAGCAGCAGAGGGCGCTCTGCTGCCTCTCCAGGGGAGACAGAGCCTTGAACACCATTGCTGGCCAGTGGCAGTGCAGTAACCTTTACAGAGACCCCGCTATGACATGTTAAAAAGGCTGCTGTGGAAAAGGTCTTTTGAGTCAGTCATGTAGACATCCCAGTCTCAAACATGATGCCTCCTCATGCTTGTTTTTTATTTTAGTTTTGTAAGTCTACAATACCGTTTCAGTTTTTTTTCCTAACGGTTAGTTTTTAGATCTGTTAACTAAAATACCCCACCCCACACACACACACACACCTAGTTTTCACCTTAGTTCACTAGAATACCCCTGCTCTGAACGTGTATAAAAGGGCTTCCTGCTGCTGCAAAAATTCCTTACGGCCATACCACGTTGAACACGTCCGATCTCGTCCGATCTCAGAAGCTAAGCAGCGTCGGGCCTGGTTAGTACTTGGATGGGAGACCGCCTGGGAATACAACGTGCTGTCAGCTTTTTAACTTTCTAAGCAGCAGAGGGCGCTCTGCTGCCTCTCCAGGGGAGACAGAGCCTTGAACACCATTGCTGGCCAGTGGCAGTGCAGTAACCTTTACAGAGACCCCGCTATGACATGTTAAAAAGGCTGCTGTGGAAAAGGTCTTTTGAGTCAGTCATGTAGACATCCCAGTCTCAAACATGATGCCTCCTCATGCTTGTTTTTTATTTTAGTTTTGTAAGTCTACAATACCGTTTCAGTTTTTTTCCTAACGGTTAGTTTTTATATCTGTTAACTAAAATACCCCACCCCACACACACACACACACCTAGTTTTCACCTTAGTTCACTAGAATACCCCTGCTCTGAACGTGTATAAAAGGGCTTCCTGCTGCGGCAAAAATTGCTTACGGCCATACCACGTTGAACACGCCCGATCTCGTCCGATCTCGGAAGCTAAGCAGCGTCGGGCCTGGTTAGTACTTGGATGGGAGACCGCCTGGGAATACCAGGTGCTGTAAGCTTTTTAACTTTCTAAGCAGCAGAGGGCGCTCTGCTGCCTCTCCAGGGGAGACAGAGCCTTGAACACCATTGCTGGCCAGTGGCAGTGCAGTAACCTTTACAGAGACCCCGCTATGACATGTTAAAATGGCTGCTGTGGAAAAGGTCTTTTGAGTCAGTCATGTAGACATCCCAGTCTCAAACATGATGCCTCCTCATGCTTGTTTTTTATTTTAGTTTTGTAAGTCTACAATACCGTTTCAGTTTTTTTTCCTAACGGTTAGTTTTTAGATCTGTTAACTAAAATACCCCACCCCACACACACACACACACCTAGTTTTCACCTTAGTTCACTAGAATACCCCTGCTCTGAACGTGTATAAAAGGGCTTCCTGCTGCTGCAAAAATTCCTTACGGCCATACCACGTTGAACACGTCCGATCTCGTCCGATCTCGGAAGCTAAGCAGCGTCGGGCCTGGTTAGTACTTGGATGGGAGACCGCCTGGGAATACAACGTGCTGTCAGCTTTTTAACTTTCTAAGCAGCAGAGGGCGCTCTGCTGCCTCTCCAGGGGAGACAGAGCCTTGAACACCATTGCTGGCCAGTGGCAGTGCAGTAACCTTTACAGAGACCCCGCTATGACATGTTAAAATGGCTGCCGTGGAAAAGGTCTTTTGAGTCAGTCATGTAGACATCCCAGTCTCAAACATGATGCCTCCTCATGCTTGTTTTTTATTTTAGTTTTGTAAGTCTACAATACCGTTTCAGTTTTTTTCCTAACGGTTAGTTTTTATATGTTAACTAAAATACCCCACCCCACACACACACACACACACACACACCTAGTTTTCACCTTAGTTCACTAGAATACCCCTGCTCTGAACGTGTATAAAAGGGCTTCCTGCTGCTGCAAAGATTGCTTACGGCCATACCACGTCGAACACGCCCGATCTCGTCCGATCCCGGAAGCTAAGCAGCGTCGGGCCTGGTTAGTACTTGGATGGGAGATCGCATGGGAATACCAGGTGCTGTAAGCTTTTTAACTTTCTAAGCAGCAGAGGGCGCTCTGCTGCCTCTCCAGGGGAGACAGAGCCTTGAACACCATTGCTGGCCAGTGGCAGTGCAGTAACCTTTACAGAGACCCCGCTATGACATGTTAAAATGGCTGCTGTGGAAAAGGTCTTTTGAGTCAGTCATGTAGACATCCCAGTCTCAAACATGATGCCTCCTCATGCTTGTTTTTTATTTTAGTTTTGTAAGTCTACAATACCGTTTCAGTTTTTTTTCCTAACGGTTAGTTTTTAGATCTGTTAACTAAAATACCCCACCCCACACACACACACACACCTAGTTTTCACCTTAGTTCACTAGAATACCCCTGCTCTGAACGTGTATAAAAGGGCTTCCTGCTGCTGCAAAAATTCCTTACGGCCATACCACGTTGAACACGTCCGATCTCGTCCGATCTCAGAAGCTAAGCAGCGTCGGGCCTGGTTAGTACTTGGATGGGAGACCGCCTGGGAATACAACGTGCTGTCAGCTTTTTAACTTTCTAAGCAGCAGAGGGCGCTCTGCTGCCTCTCCAGGGGAGACAGAGCCTTGAACACCATTGCTGGCCAGTGGCAGTGCAGTAACCTTTACAGAGACCCCGCTATGACATGTTAAAAAGGCTGCTGTGGAAAAGGTCTTTTGAGTCAGTCATGTAGACATCCCAGTCTCAAACATGATGCCTCCTCATGCTTGTTTTTTATTTTAGTTTTGTAAGTCTACAATACCGTTTCAGTTTTTTTTCCTAACGGTTAGTTTTTAGATCTGTTAACTAAAATACCCCACCCCACACACACACACACACCTAGTTTTCACCTTAGTTCACTAGAATACCCCTGCTCTGAACGTGTATAAAAGGGCTTCCTGCTGCTGCAAAAATTCCTTACGGCCATACCACGTTGAACACGTCCGATCTCGTCCGATCTCAGAAGCTAAGCAGCGTCGGGCCTGGTTAGTACTTGGATGGGAGACCGCCTGGGAATACAACGTGCTGTCAGCTTTTTAACTTTCTAAGCAGCAGAGGGCGCTCTGCTGCCTCTCCAGGGGAGACAGAGCCTTGAACACCATTGCTGGCCAGTGGCAGTGCAGTAACCTTTACAGAGACCCCGCTATGACATGTTAAAAAGGCTGCTGTGGAAAAGGTCTTTTGAGTCAGTCATGTAGACATCCCAGTCTCAAACATGATGCCTCCTCATGCTTGTTTTTTATTTTAGTTTTGTAAGTCTACAATACCGTTTCAGTTTTTTTCCTAACGGTTAGTTTTTATATCTGTTAACTAAAATACCCCACCCCACACACACACACACACCTAGTTTTCACCTTAGTTCACTAGAATACCCCTGCTCTGAACGTGTATAAAAGGGCTTCCTGCTGCGGCAAAAATTGCTTACGGCCATACCACGTTGAACACGCCCGATCTCGTCCGATCTCGGAAGCTAAGCAGCGTCGGGCCTGGTTAGTACTTGGATGGGAGACCGCCTGGGAATACCAGGTGCTGTAAGCTTTTTAACTTTCTAAGCAGCAGAGGGCGCTCTGCTGCCTCTCCAGGGGAGACAGAGCCTTGAACACCATTGCTGGCCAGTGGCAGTGCAGTAACCTTTACAGAGACCCCGCTATGACATGTTAAAATGGCTGCTGTGGAAAAGGTCTTTTGAGTCAGTCATGTAGACATCCCAGTCTCAAACATGATGCCTCCTCATGCTTGTTTTTTATTTTAGTTTTGTAAGTCTACAATACCGTTTCAGTTTTTTTTCCTAACGGTTAGTTTTTAGATCTGTTAACTAAAATACCCCACCCCACACACACACACACACCTAGTTTTCACCTTAGTTCACTAGAATACCCCTGCTCTGAACGTGTATAAAAGGGCTTCCTGCTGCTGCAAAAATTCCTTACGGCCATACCACGTTGAACACGTCCGATCTCGTCCGATCTCGGAAGCTAAGCAGCGTCGGGCCTGGTTAGTACTTGGATGGGAGACCGCCTGGGAATACAACGTGCTGTCAGCTTTTTAACTTTCTAAGCAGCAGAGGGCGCTCTGCTGCCTCTCCAGGGGAGACAGAGCCTTGAACACCATTGCTGGCCAGTGGCAGTGCAGTAACCTTTACAGAGACCCCGCTATGACATGTTAAAATGGCTGCCGTGGAAAAGGTCTTTTGAGTCAGTCATGTAGACATCCCAGTCTCAAACATGATGCCTCCTCATGCTTGTTTTTTATTTTAGTTTTGTAAGTCTACAATACCGTTTCAGTTTTTTTCCTAACGGTTAGTTTTTATATGTTAACTAAAATACCCCACCCCACACACACACACACACACACACACCTAGTTTTCACCTTAGTTCACTAGAATACCCCTGCTCTGAACGTGTATAAAAGGGCTTCCTGCTGCTGCAAAGATTGCTTACGGCCATACCACGTCGAACACGCCCGATCTCGTCCGATCCCGGAAGCTAAGCAGCGTCGGGCCTGGTTAGTACTTGGATGGGAGATCGCATGGGAATACCAGGTGCTGTAAGCTTTTTAACTTTCTAAGCAGCAGAGGGCGCTCTGCTGCCTCTCCAGGGGAGACAGAGCCTTGAACACCATTGCTGGCCAGTGGCAGTGCAGTAACCTTTACAGAGACCCCGCTATGACATGTTAAAATGGCTGCTGTGGAAAAGGTCTTTTGAGTCAGTCATGTAGACATCCCAGTCTCAAACATGATGCCTCCTCATGCTTGTTTTTTATTTTAGTTTTGTAAGTCTACAATACCGTTTCAGTTTTTTTTCCTAACGGTTAGTTTTTAGATCTGTTAACTAAAATACCCCACCCCACACACACACACACACCTAGTTTTCAC
>NW_028152219.1:62500-65000 GCF_964638095.1 Poromitra crassiceps | reverse complement strand
AGTTTTTTTTCCTAACGGTTAGTTTTTAGATCTGTTATCTAAAATACCCCACCCCACACACAAACACACACCTAGTTTTCACCTTAGTTCACTAGAATACCCCTGCTCTGAACGTGTATAAAAGGGCTTCCTGCTGCTGCAAAAATTCCTTACGGCCATACCACGTTGAACACGTCCGATCTCGTCCGATCTCGGAAGCTAAGCAGCGTCGGGCCTGGTTAGTACTTGGATGGGAGACCGCCTGGGAATACAACGTGCTGTCAGCTTTTTAACTTTCTAAGCAGCAGAGGGCGCTCTGCTGCCTCTCCAGGGGAGACAGAGCCTTGAACACCATTGCTGGCCAGTGGCAGTGCAGTAACCTTTACAGAGACCCCGCTATGACATGTTAAAATGGCTGCTGTGGAAAAGGTCTTTTGAGTCAGTCATGTAGACATCCCAGTCTCAAACATGATGCCTCCTCATGCTTGTTTTTTATTTTAGTTTTGTAAGTCTACAATACCGTTTCAGTTTTTTTTCCTAACGGTTAGTTTTTAGATCTGTTAACTAAAATACCCCACCCCACACACACACACACACCTAGTTTTCACCTTAGTTCACTAGAATACCCCTGCTCTGAACGTGTATAAAAGGGCTTCCTGCTGCTGCAAAAATTCCTTACGGCCATACCACGTTGAACACGTCCGATCTCGTCCGATCTCAGAAGCTAAGCAGCGTCGGGCCTGGTTAGTACTTGGATGGGAGACCGCCTGGGAATACAACGTGCTGTCAGCTTTTTAACTTTCTAAGCAGCAGAGGGCGCTCTGCTGCCTCTCCAGGGGAGACAGAGCCTTGAACACCATTGCTGGCCAGTGGCAGTGCAGTAACCTTTACAGAGACCCCGCTATGACATGTTAAAAAGGCTGCTGTGGAAAAGGTCTTTTGAGTCAGTCATGTAGACATCCCAGTCTCAAACATGATGCCTCCTCATGCTTGTTTTTTATTTTAGTTTTGTAAGTCTACAATACCGTTTCAGTTTTTTTCCTAACGGTTAGTTTTTATATCTGTTAACTAAAATACCCCACCCCACACACACACACACACCTAGTTTTCACCTTAGTTCACTAGAATACCCCTGCTCTGAACGTGTATAAAAGGGCTTCCTGCTGCGGCAAAAATTGCTTACGGCCATACCACGTTGAACACGCCCGATCTCGTCCGATCTCGGAAGCTAAGCAGCGTCGGGCCTGGTTAGTACTTGGATGGGAGACCGCCTGGGAATACCAGGTGCTGTAAGCTTTTTAACTTTCTAAGCAGCAGAGGGCGCTCTGCTGCCTCTCCAGGGGAGACAGAGCCTTGAACACCATTGCTGGCCAGTGGCAGTGCAGTAACCTTTACAGAGACCCCGCTATGACATGTTAAAATGGCTGCTGTGGAAAAGGTCTTTTGAGTCAGTCATGTAGACATCCCAGTCTCAAACATGATGCCTCCTCATGCTTGTTTTTTATTTTAGTTTTGTAAGTCTACAATACCGTTTCAGTTTTTTTTCCTAACGGTTAGTTTTTAGATCTGTTAACTAAAATACCCCACCCCACACACACACACACACCTAGTTTTCACCTTAGTTCACTAGAATACCCCTGCTCTGAACGTGTATAAAAGGGCTTCCTGCTGCTGCAAAAATTCCTTACGGCCATACCACGTTGAACACGTCCGATCTCGTCCGATCTCGGAAGCTAAGCAGCGTCGGGCCTGGTTAGTACTTGGATGGGAGACCGCCTGGGAATACAACGTGCTGTCAGCTTTTTAACTTTCTAAGCAGCAGAGGGCGCTCTGCTGCCTCTCCAGGGGAGACAGAGCCTTGAACACCATTGCTGGCCAGTGGCAGTGCAGTAACCTTTACAGAGACCCCGCTATGACATGTTAAAATGGCTGCCGTGGAAAAGGTCTTTTGAGTCAGTCATGTAGACATCCCAGTCTCAAACATGATGCCTCCTCATGCTTGTTTTTTATTTTAGTTTTGTAAGTCTACAATACCGTTTCAGTTTTTTTCCTAACGGTTAGTTTTTATATGTTAACTAAAATACCCCACCCCACACACACACACACACACACACACCTAGTTTTCACCTTAGTTCACTAGAATACCCCTGCTCTGAACGTGTATAAAAGGGCTTCCTGCTGCTGCAAAGATTGCTTACGGCCATACCACGTCGAACACGCCCGATCTCGTCCGATCCCGGAAGCTAAGCAGCGTCGGGCCTGGTTAGTACTTGGATGGGAGATCGCATGGGAATACCAGGTGCTGTAAGCTTTTTAACTTTCTAAGCAGCAGAGGGCGCTCTGCTGCCTCTCCAGGGGAGACAGAGCCTTGAACACCATTGCTGGCCAGTGGCAGTGCAGTAACCTTTACAGAGACCCCGCTATGACATGTTAAAATGGCTGCTGTGGAAAAGGTCTTTTGAGTCAGTCATGTAGACATCCCAGTCTCAAACATGATGCCTCCTCATGCTTGTTTTTTATT
>NW_028152219.1:55000-57500 GCF_964638095.1 Poromitra crassiceps | reverse complement strand
CAGTCATGTAGACATCCCAGTCTCAAACATGATGCCTCCTCATGCTTGTTTTTTATTTTAGTTTTGTAAGTCTACAATACTGCCCTGCAAAGCTAAAAGGGGGTAACTCAATTTTTGTCAAAAATGAGTTTTTGTCATTTTTGGAACATTGAAGATCTGCTTTATCATGTGGAAAAATATCTTGAGTCAATTGTGTTGTTTTTTGGAGAAAATAGGGGGTCATATTTACAGTAACTTCCAAAAGCCCTAGAAAAGCCAAGCAAGACTGAGGTAACATCAGTTACGGTTGTTTGGTTTGGTTTGGCTGCACTCTGAATGCTCTGCCCTGCAACGCAAAAAGGGGGTAACTCACCAGAATGCACAGGTTGAGTTGAGGTATGAGTTACATTACTGGGCAGGCCTAATGTCATGATTGTGACATCGGACCAATAACACCCCCACCCACACAGACACCCACACCACCCACATTAACTCCCAAGGTTGCCAGCTCATACGACATTAACCCCCTAACCCTTATACATTAACCCACGAGGCACCTCATATGACATTAACCCGCGAGGCACCTCATATGACATTAACCCCCGAGGCCCCAAATTAACTCATATGACATTAACCCCCGAGGCGCCAGCTCATACCACATTAACCCCGATGCGCCAGCTCATACAAATTTAACCCCCGTGGTGCCACGTACAACATTAACTCCTGAAGCGCCAGCTCATATGACATTAACCCCTGAGGTGCCAGCTCATACCACATTAACCCCGAGGCACCGCGCATATGAAATTAACCCCGGAGGTGCCAGCTTATACGACATTAACCCGGGAGGCGTCGCTCATATGAAATTAACCCCAGAGGTGCCAACTCATATGACATTAACCCCCGAGGCATCGCTCATATGAAATTAACCCCAGAGGTGCCAGCTCATATGACATTAACCCCCGAGGTGTCGCTCATATGAAATTAACCCCAGAGGTGCCAGCTCATATGACATTAACCCCCGAGGCGTCGCTCATATGAAATTAACCCCAGAGGTGCCAGCTCATACAACATTAACCCCTGAGGCACCAGCTCATATGACATTAACCCCTGAGGTACCAGCTCATACAACATTAACCTCCGAGGTGCCGCTCATATAAAATTAACCCCATATGTGCCAGCTCATACGACATCAACCCCTGAGGAGCCAGCTCATACAACATAAACCCCCGAGGCGCCAACTCACAGACACACAACGGGCCAACAAGAGTCCCACCAAACTAGGCTTGAAAGATGTGTAGCGGCCTGATAATGTAGTTATATTATATTTATACGTATATTATATTAAGCCTAATTGTGCCATGAACATGAGACTTAATGTCTATGTTATCATTATTATCATATATACTGGTTTTATATAGTGATAAGCAACCAAGTGAAGGATCAAATTGAAGTTACTGTCTTTTTGCTTGGCATCACCCCTTATTATTTTGCAGACAATGCAAAGCCAGAGTAAGGTAACTTCCAAATAAGGGTCAAAGGTCAAGTTTGAGCTAAAAAAAATTATGTAGATAAATAACTACATTAAATAAACAAATAATTAACACATTTCCAGTTTTCTTCCTACAATACATTTGGCTGGACAACAACAAAACTTTAAAGTCATTTTCCTCAGTTCTACACTCTAGCGAGTTACCCCCTTTTAGCTTTGCAGGGCAGAATACCGTTTCAGTTTTTTTCCTAACGGTTAGTTTTTATATGTTAACTAAAATACCCCACCCCACACACACACACACACACACACACCTAGTTTTCACCTTAGTTCACTAGAATACCCCTGCTCTGAACGTGTATAAAAGGGCTTCCTGCTGCTGCAAAGATTGCTTACGGCCATACCACGTCGAACACGCCCGATCTCGTCCGATCTCGGAAGCTAAGCAGCGTCGGGCCTGGTTAGTACTTGGATGGGAGATCGCATGGGAATACCAGGTGCTGTAAGCTTTTTAACTTTCTAAGCAGCAGAGGGCGCTCTGCTGCCTCTCCAGGGGAGACAGAGCCTTGAACACCATTGCTGGCCAGTGGCAGTGCAGTAACCTTTACAGAGACCCCGCTATGACATGTTAAAAAGGCTGCTGTGGAAAAGGTCTTTTGAGTCAGTCATGTAGACATCCCAGTCTCAAACATGATGCCTCCTCATGCTTGTTTTTTATTTTAGTTTTGTAAGTCTACAATACCGTTTCAGTTTTTTTCCTAACGGTTAGTTTTTATATCTGTTAACTAAAATACCCCACCCCACACACACACACACACCTAGTTTTCACCTTAGTTCACTAGAATACCCCTGCTCTGAACGTGTATAAAAGGGCTTCCTGCTGCGGCAAAAATTGCTTACGGCCATACCACGTTGAACACGCCCGATCTCGTCCGATCTCGGAAGCTAAGCAGCGTCGGGCCTGGTTAGTACTTGGATGGGAGACCGCCTGGGAATACCAGGTGCTGTAAGCTTTTTAACTTTCTAAGCAGC
>NW_028152219.1:50000-52500 GCF_964638095.1 Poromitra crassiceps | reverse complement strand
CTGTCAGCTTTTTAACTTTCTAAGCAGCAGAGGGCGCTCTGCTGCCTCTCCAGGGGAGACAGAGCCTTGAACACCATTGCTGGCCAGTGGCAGTGCAGTAACCTTTACAGAGACCCCGCTATGACATGTTAAAATGGCTGCCGTGGAAAAGGTCTTTTGAGTCAGTCATGTAGACATCCCAGTCTCAAACATGATGCCTCCTCATGCTTGTTTTTTATTTTAGTTTTGTAAGTCTACAATACTGCCCTGCAAAGCTAAAAGGGGGTAACTCAATTTTTGTCAAAAATGAGTTTTTGTCATTTTTGGAACATTGAAGATCTGCTTTATCATGTGGAAAAATATCTTGAGTCAATTGTGTTGTTTTTTGGAGAAAATAGGGGGTCATATTTACAGTAACTTCCAAAAGCCCTAGAAAAGCCAAGCAAGACTGAGGTAACATCAGTTACGGTTGTTTGGTTTGGTTTGGCTGCACTCTGAATGCTCTGCCCTGCAACGCAAAAAGGGGGTAACTCACCAGAATGCACAGGTTGAGTTGAGGTATGAGTTACATTACTGGGCAGGCCTAATGTCATGATTGTGACATCGGACCAATAACACCCCCACCCACACAGACACCCACACCACCCACATTAACTCCCAAGGTTGCCAGCTCATACGACATTAACCCCCTAACCCTTATACATTAACCCACGAGGCACCTCATATGACATTAACCCGCGAGGCACCTCATATGACATTAACCCCCGAGGCCCCAAATTAACTCATATGACATTAACCCCCGAGGCGCCAGCTCATACCACATTAACCCCGATGCGCCAGCTCATACAAATTTAACCCCCGTGGTGCCACGTACAACATTAACTCCTGAAGCGCCAGCTCATATGACATTAACCCCTGAGGTGCCAGCTCATACCACATTAACCCCGAGGCACCGCGCATATGAAATTAACCCCGGAGGTGCCAGCTTATACGACATTAACCCGGGAGGCGTCGCTCATATGAAATTAACCCCAGAGGTGCCAACTCATATGACATTAACCCCCGAGGCATCGCTCATATGAAATTAACCCCAGAGGTGCCAGCTCATATGACATTAACCCCCGAGGTGTCGCTCATATGAAATTAACCCCAGAGGTGCCAGCTCATATGACATTAACCCCCGAGGCGTCGCTCATATGAAATTAACCCCAGAGGTGCCAGCTCATACAACATTAACCCCTGAGGCACCAGCTCATATGACATTAACCCCTGAGGTACCAGCTCATACAACATTAACCTCCGAGGTGCCGCTCATATAAAATTAACCCCATATGTGCCAGCTCATACGACATCAACCCCTGAGGAGCCAGCTCATACAACATAAACCCCCGAGGCGCCAACTCACAGACACACAACGGGCCAACAAGAGTCCCACCAAACTAGGCTTGAAAGATGTGTAGCGGCCTGATAATGTAGTTATATTATATTTATACGTATATTATATTAAGCCTAATTGTGCCATGAACATGAGACTTAATGTCTATGTTATCATTATTATCATATATACTGGTTTTATATAGTGATAAGCAACCAAGTGAAGGATCAAATTGAAGTTACTGTCTTTTTGCTTGGCATCACCCCTTATTATTTTGCAGACAATGCAAAGCCAGAGTAAGGTAACTTCCAAATAAGGGTCAAAGGTCAAGTTTGAGCTAAAAAAAATTATGTAGATAAATAACTACATTAAATAAACAAATAATTAACACATTTCCAGTTTTCTTCCTACAATACATTTGGCTGGACAACAACAAAACTTTAAAGTCATTTTCCTCAGTTCTACACTCTAGCGAGTTACCCCCTTTTAGCTTTGCAGGGCAGAATACCGTTTCAGTTTTTTTCCTAACGGTTAGTTTTTATATGTTAACTAAAATACCCCACCCCACACACACACACACACACACACACCTAGTTTTCACCTTAGTTCACTAGAATACCCCTGCTCTGAACGTGTATAAAAGGGCTTCCTGCTGCTGCAAAGATTGCTTACGGCCATACCACGTCGAACACGCCCGATCTCGTCCGATCTCGGAAGCTAAGCAGCGTCGGGCCTGGTTAGTACTTGGATGGGAGATCGCATGGGAATACCAGGTGCTGTAAGCTTTTTAACTTTCTAAGCAGCAGAGGGCGCTCTGCTGCCTCTCCAGGGGAGACAGAGCCTTGAACACCATTGCTGGCCAGTGGCAGTGCAGTAACCTTTACAGAGACCCCGCTATGACATGTTAAAAAGGCTGCTGTGGAAAAGGTCTTTTGAGTCAGTCATGTAGACATCCCAGTCTCAAACATGATGCCTCCTCATGCTTGTTTTTTATTTTAGTTTTGTAAGTCTACAATACCGTTTCAGTTTTTTTCCTAACGGTTAGTTTTTATATCTGTTAACTAAAATACCCCACCCCACACACACACACACACCTAGTTTTCACCTTAGTTCACTAGAATACCCCTGCTCTGAACGTGTATAAAA
>NW_028152219.1:17500-32500 GCF_964638095.1 Poromitra crassiceps | reverse complement strand
TGTTAAAATGGCTGCCGTGGAAAAGGTCTTTTGAGTCAGTCATGTAGACATCCCAGTCTCAAACATGATGCCTCCTCATGCTTGTTTTTTATTTTAGTTTTGTAAGTCTACAATACCGTTTCAGTTTTTTTCCTAACGGTTAGTTTTTATATGTTAACTAAAATACCCCACCCCACACACACACACACACACACACACCTAGTTTTCACCTTAGTTCACTAGAATACCCCTGCTCTGAACGTGTATAAAAGGGCTTCCTGCTGCTGCAAAGATTGCTTACGGCCATACCACGTCGAACACGCCCGATCTCGTCCGATCTCGGAAGCTAAGCAGCGTCGGGCCTGGTTAGTACTTGGATGGGAGATCGCATGGGAATACCAGGTGCTGTAAGCTTTTTAACTTTCTAAGCAGCAGAGGGCGCTCTGCTGCCTCTCCAGGGGAGACAGAGCCTTGAACACCATTGCTGGCCAGTGGCAGTGCAGTAACCTTTACAGAGACCCCGCTATGACATGTTAAAAAGGCTGCTGTGGAAAAGGTCTTTTGAGTCAGTCATGTAGACATCCCAGTCTCAAACATGATGCCTCCTCATGCTTGTTTTTTATTTTAGTTTTGTAAGTCTACAATACCGTTTCAGTTTTTTTCCTAACGGTTAGTTTTTATATCTGTTAACTAAAATACCCCACCCCACACACACACACACACACCTAGTTTTCACCTTAGTTCACTAGAATACCCCTGCTCTGAACGTGTATAAAAGGGCTTCCTGCTGCGGCAAAAATTGCTTACGGCCATACCACGTTGAACACGCCCGATCTCGTCCGATCTCGGAAGCTAAGCAGCGTCGGGCCTGGTTAGTACTTGGATGGGAGACCGCCTGGGAATACCAGGTGCTGTAAGCTTTTTAACTTTCTAAGCAGCAGAGGGCGCTCTGCTGCCTCTCCAGGGGAGACAGAGCCTTGAACACCATTGCTGGCCAGTGGCAGTGCAGTAACCTTTACAGAGACCCCGCTATGACATGTTAAAATGGCTGCTGTGGAAAAGGTCTTTTGAGTCAGTCATGTAGACATCCCAGTCTCAAACATGATGCCTCCTCATGCTTGTTTTTTATTTTAGTTTTGTAAGTCTACAATACCGTTTCAGTTTTTTTTCCTAACGGTTAGTTTTTAGATCTGTTAACTAAAATACCCCACCCCACACACAAACACACACCTAGTTTTCACCTTAGTTCACTAGAATACCCCTGCTCTGAACGTGTATAAAAGGGCTTCCTGCTGCTGCAAAAATTCCTTACGGCCATACCACGTTGAACACGTCCGATCTCGTCCGATCTCGGAAGCTAAGCAGCGTCGGGCCTGGTTAGTACTTGGATGGGAGACCGCCTGGGAATACAACGTGCTGTCAGCTTTTTAACTTTCTAAGCAGCAGAGGGCGCTCTGCTGCCTCTCCAGGGGAGACAGAGCCTTGAACACCATTGCTGGCCAGTGGCAGTGCAGTAACCTTTACAGAGACCCCGCTATGACATGTTAAAATGGCTGCTGTGGAAAAGGTCTTTTGAGTCAGTCATGTAGACATCCCAGTCTCAAACATGATGCCTCCTCATGCTTGTTTTTTATTTTAGTTTTGTAAGTCTACAATACCGTTTCAGTTTTTTTTCCTAACGGTTAGTTTTTAGATCTGTTAACTAAAATACCCCACCCCACACACACACACACACCTAGTTTTCACCTTAGTTCACTAGAATACCCCTGCTCTGAACGTGTATAAAAGGGCTTCCTGCTGCTGCAAAAATTCCTTACGGCCATACCACGTTGAACACGTCCGATCTCGTCCGATCTCAGAAGCTAAGCAGCGTCGGGCCTGGTTAGTACTTGGATGGGAGACCGCCTGGGAATACAACGTGCTGTCAGCTTTTTAACTTTCTAAGCAGCAGAGGGCGCTCTGCTGCCTCTCCAGGGGAGACAGAGCCTTGAACACCATTGCTGGCCAGTGGCAGTGCAGTAACCTTTACAGAGACCCCGCTATGACATGTTAAAAAGGCTGCTGTGGAAAAGGTCTTTTGAGTCAGTCATGTAGACATCCCAGTCTCAAACATGATGCCTCCTCATGCTTGTTTTTTATTTTAGTTTTGTAAGTCTACAATACCGTTTCAGTTTTTTTCCTAACGGTTAGTTTTTATATCTGTTAACTAAAATACCCCACCCCACACACACACACACACCTAGTTTTCACCTTAGTTCACTAGAATACCCCTGCTCTGAACGTGTATAAAAGGGCTTCCTGCTGCGGCAAAAATTGCTTACGGCCATACCACGTTGAACACGCCCGATCTCGTCCGATCTCGGAAGCTAAGCAGCGTCGGGCCTGGTTAGTACTTGGATGGGAGACCGCCTGGGAATACCAGGTGCTGTAAGCTTTTTAACTTTCTAAGCAGCAGAGGGCGCTCTGCTGCCTCTCCAGGGGAGACAGAGCCTTGAACACCATTGCTGGCCAGTGGCAGTGCAGTAACCTTTACAGAGACCCCGCTATGACATGTTAAAATGGCTGCTGTGGAAAAGGTCTTTTGAGTCAGTCATGTAGACATCCCAGTCTCAAACATGATGCCTCCTCATGCTTGTTTTTTATTTTAGTTTTGTAAGTCTACAATACCGTTTCAGTTTTTTTTCCTAACGGTTAGTTTTTAGATCTGTTAACTAAAATACCCCACCCCACACACACACACACACCTAGTTTTCACCGTAGTTCACTAGAATACCCCTGCTCTGAACGTGTATAAAAGGGCTTCCTGCTGCTGCAAAAATTCCTTACGGCCATACCACGTTGAACACGTCCGATCTCGTCCGATCTCGGAAGCTAAGCAGCGTCGGGCCTGGTTAGTACTTGGATGGGAGACCGCCTGGGAATACAACGTGCTGTCAGCTTTTTAACTTTCTAAGCAGCAGAGGGCGCTCTGCTGCCTCTCCAGGGGAGACAGAGCCTTGAACACCATTGCTGGCCAGTGGCAGTGCAGTAACCTTTACAGAGACCCCGCTATGACATGTTAAAATGGCTGCCGTGGAAAAGGTCTTTTGAGTCAGTCATGTAGACATCCCAGTCTCAAACATGATGCCTCCTCATGCTTGTTTTTTATTTTAGTTTTGTAAGTCTACAATACCGTTTCAGTTTTTTTCCTAACGGTTAGTTTTTATATGTTAACTAAAATACCCCACCCCACACACACACACACACACACACACCTAGTTTTCACCTTAGTTCACTAGAATACCCCTGCTCTGAACGTGTATAAAAGGGCTTCCTGCTGCTGCAAAGATTGCTTACGGCCATACCACGTCGAACACGCCCGATCTCGTCCGATCTCGGAAGCTAAGCAGCGTCGGGCCTGGTTAGTACTTGGATGGGAGATCGCATGGGAATACCAGGTGCTGTAAGCTTTTTAACTTTCTAAGCAGCAGAGGGCGCTCTGCTGCCTCTCCAGGGGAGACAGAGCCTTGAACACCATTGCTGGCCAGTGGCAGTGCAGTAACCTTTACAGAGACCCCGCTATGACATGTTAAAAAGGCTGCTGTGGAAAAGGTCTTTTGAGTCAGTCATGTAGACATCCCAGTCTCAAACATGATGCCTCCTCATGCTTGTTTTTTATTTTAGTTTTGTAAGTCTACAATACCGTTTCAGTTTTTTTCCTAACGGTTAGTTTTTATATCTGTTAACTAAAATACCCCACCCCACACACACACACACACCTAGTTTTCACCTTAGTTCACTAGAATACCCCTGCTCTGAACGTGTATAAAAGGGCTTCCTGCTGCGGCAAAAATTGCTTACGGCCATACCACGTTGAACACGCCCGATCTCGTCCGATCTCGGAAGCTAAGCAGCGTCGGGCCTGGTTAGTACTTGGATGGGAGACCGCCTGGGAATACCAGGTGCTGTAAGCTTTTTAACTTTCTAAGCAGCAGAGGGCGCTCTGCTGCCTCTCCAGGGGAGACAGAGCCTTGAACACCATTGCTGGCCAGTGGCAGTGCAGTAACCTTTACAGAGACCCCGCTATGACATGTTAAAATGGCTGCTGTGGAAAAGGTCTTTTGAGTCAGTCATGTAGACATCCCAGTCTCAAACATGATGCCTCCTCATGCTTGTTTTTTATTTTAGTTTTGTAAGTCTACAATACCGTTTCAGTTTTTTTTCCTAACGGTTAGTTTTTAGATCTGTTAACTAAAATACCCCACCCCACACACACACACACACCTAGTTTTCACCGTAGTTCACTAGAATACCCCTGCTCTGAACGTGTATAAAAGGGCTTCCTGCTGCTGCAAAAATTCCTTACGGCCATACCACGTTGAACACGTCCGATCTCGTCCGATCTCGGAAGCTAAGCAGCGTCGGGCCTGGTTAGTACTTGGATGGGAGACCGCCTGGGAATACAACGTGCTGTCAGCTTTTTAACTTTCTAAGCAGCAGAGGGCGCTCTGCTGCCTCTCCAGGGGAGACAGAGCCTTGAACACCATTGCTGGCCAGTGGCAGTGCAGTAACCTTTACAGAGACCCCGCTATGACATGTTAAAATGGCTGCCGTGGAAAAGGTCTTTTGAGTCAGTCATGTAGACATCCCAGTCTCAAACATGATGCCTCCTCATGCTTGTTTTTTATTTTAGTTTTGTAAGTCTACAATACCGTTTCAGTTTTTTTCCTAACGGTTAGTTTTTATATGTTAACTAAAATACCCCACCCCACACACACACACACACACACACACCTAGTTTTCACCTTAGTTCACTAGAATACCCCTGCTCTGAACGTGTATAAAAGGGCTTCCTGCTGCTGCAAAGATTGCTTACGGCCATACCACGTCGAACACGCCCGATCTCGTCCGATCTCGGAAGCTAAGCAGCGTCGGGCCTGGTTAGTACTTGGATGGGAGATCGCATGGGAATACCAGGTGCTGTAAGCTTTTTAACTTTCTAAGCAGCAGAGGGCGCTCTGCTGCCTCTCCAGGGGAGACAGAGCCTTGAACACCATTGCTGGCCAGTGGCAGTGCAGTAACCTTTACAGAGACCCCGCTATGACATGTTAAAAAGGCTGCTGTGGAAAAGGTCTTTTGAGTCAGTCATGTAGACATCCCAGTCTCAAACATGATGCCTCCTCATGCTTGTTTTTTATTTTAGTTTTGTAAGTCTACAATACCGTTTCAGTTTTTTTCCTAACGGTTAGTTTTTATATCTGTTAACTAAAATACCCCACCCCACACACACACACACACCTAGTTTTCACCTTAGTTCACTAGAATACCCCTGCTCTGAACGTGTATAAAAGGGCTTCCTGCTGCGGCAAAAATTGCTTACGGCCATACCACGTTGAACACGCCCGATCTCGTCCGATCTCGGAAGCTAAGCAGCGTCGGGCCTGGTTAGTACTTGGATGGGAGACCGCCTGGGAATACCAGGTGCTGTAAGCTTTTTAACTTTCTAAGCAGCAGAGGGCGCTCTGCTGCCTCTCCAGGGGAGACAGAGCCTTGAACACCATTGCTGGCCAGTGGCAGTGC
Source organism: Poromitra crassiceps (assembly GCF_964638095.1). Lineage (NCBI taxonomy): Eukaryota > Metazoa > Chordata > Actinopteri > Beryciformes > Melamphaidae > Poromitra > Poromitra crassiceps. Next base: position 26,962 of record NW_028152219.1, on the reverse strand, counting down.
AGTAACCTTTACAGAGACCCCGCTATGACATGTTAAAATGGCTGCTGTGGAAAAGGTCTTTTGAGTCAGTCATGTAGACATCCCAGTCTCAAACATGATGCCTCCTCATGCTTGTTTTTTATTTTAGTTTTGTAAGTCTACAATACCGTTTCAGTTTTTTTTCCTAACGGTTAGTTTTTAGATCTGTTAACTAAAATACCCCACCCCACACACACACACACACCTAGTTTTCACCGTAGTTCACTAGAATACCCCTGCTCTGAACGTGTATAAAAGGGCTTCCTGCTGCTGCAAAAATTCCTTACGGCCATACCACGTTGAACACGTCCGATCTCGTCCGATCTCGGAAGCTAAGCAGCGTCGGGCCTGGTTAGTACTTGGATGGGAGACCGCCTGGGAATACAACGTGCTGTCAGCTTTTTAACTTTCTAAGCAGCAGAGGGCGCTCTGCTGCCTCTCCAGGGGAGACAGAGCCTTGAACACCATTGCTGGCCAGTGGCAGTGCAGTAACCTTTACAGAGACCCCGCTATGACATGTTAAAATGGCTGCCGTGGAAAAGGTCTTTTGAGTCAGTCATGTAGACATCCCAGTCTCAAACATGATGCCTCCTCATGCTTGTTTTTTATTTTAGTTTTGTAAGTCTACAATACCGTTTCAGTTTTTTTCCTAACGGTTAGTTTTTATATGTTAACTAAAATACCCCACCCCACACACACACACACACACACACACCTAGTTTTCACCTTAGTTCACTAGAATACCCCTGCTCTGAACGTGTATAAAAGGGCTTCCTGCTGCTGCAAAGATTGCTTACGGCCATACCACGTCGAACACGCCCGATCTCGTCCGATCTCGGAAGCTAAGCAGCGTCGGGCCTGGTTAGTACTTGGATGGGAGATCGCATGGGAATACCAGGTGCTGTAAGCTTTTTAACTTTCTAAGCAGCAGAGGGCGCTCTGCTGCCTCTCCAGGGGAGACAGAGCCTTGAACACCATTGCTGGCCAGTGGCAGTGCAGTAACCTTTACAGAGACCCCGCTATGACATGTTAAAAAGGCTGCTGTGGAAAAGGTCTTTTGAGTCAGTCATGTAGACATCCCAGTCTCAAACATGATGCCTCCTCATGCTTGTTTTTTATTTTAGTTTTGTAAGTCTACAATACCGTTTCAGTTTTTTTCCTAACGGTTAGTTTTTATATCTGTTAACTAAAATACCCCACCCCACACACACACACACACCTAGTTTTCACCTTAGTTCACTAGAATACCCCTGCTCTGAACGTGTATAAAAGGGCTTCCTGCTGCGGCAAAAATTGCTTACGGCCATACCACGTTGAACACGCCCGATCTCGTCCGATCTCGGAAGCTAAGCAGCGTCGGGCCTGGTTAGTACTTGGATGGGAGACCGCCTGGGAATACCAGGTGCTGTAAGCTTTTTAACTTTCTAAGCAGCAGAGGGCGCTCTGCTGCCTCTCCAGGGGAGACAGAGCCTTGAACACCATTGCTGGCCAGTGGCAGTGCAGTAACCTTTACAGAGACCCCGCTATGACATGTTAAAATGGCTGCTGTGGAAAAGGTCTTTTGAGTCAGTCATGTAGACATCCCAGTCTCAAACATGATGCCTCCTCATGCTTGTTTTTTATTTTAGTTTTGTAAGTCTACAATACCGTTTCAGTTTTTTTTCCTAACGGTTAGTTTTTAGATCTGTTAACTAAAATACCCCACCCCACACACACACACACACCTAGTTTTCACCGTAGTTCACTAGAATACCCCTGCTCTGAACGTGTATAAAAGGGCTTCCTGCTGCTGCAAAAATTCCTTACGGCCATACCACGTTGAACACGTCCGATCTCGTCCGATCTCGGAAGCTAAGCAGCGTCGGGCCTGGTTAGTACTTGGATGGGAGACCGCCTGGGAATACAACGTGCTGTCAGCTTTTTAACTTTCTAAGCAGCAGAGGGCGCTCTGCTGCCTCTCCAGGGGAGACAGAGCCTTGAACACCATTGCTGGCCAGTGGCAGTGCAGTAACCTTTACAGAGACCCCGCTATGACATGTTAAAATGGCTGCCGTGGAAAAGGTCTTTTGAGTCAGTCATGTAGACATCCCAGTCTCAAACATGATGCCTCCTCATGCTTGTTTTTTATTTTAGTTTTGTAAGTCTACAATACCGTTTCAGTTTTTTTCCTAACGGTTAGTTTTTATATGTTAACTAAAATACCCCACCCCACACACACACACACACACACACACCTAGTTTTCACCTTAGTTCACTAGAATACCCCTGCTCTGAACGTGTATAAAAGGGCTTCCTGCTGCTGCAAAGATTGCTTACGGCCATACCACGTCGAACACGCCCGATCTCGTCCGATCTCGGAAGCTAAGCAGCGTCGGGCCTGGTTAGTACTTGGATGGGAGATCGCATGGGAATACCAGGTGCTGTAAGCTTTTTAACTTTCTAAGCAGCAGAGGGCGCTCTGCTGCCTCTCCAGGGGAGACAGAGCCTTGAACACCATTGCTGGCCAGTGGCAGTGCAGTAACCTTTACAGAGACCCCGCTATGACATGTTAAAAAGGCTGCTGTGGAAAAGGTCTTTTGAGTCAGTCATGTAGACATCCCAGTCTCAAACATGATGCCTCCTCATGCTTGTTTTTTATTTTAGTTTTGTAAGTCTACAATACCGTTTCAGTTTTTTTCCTAACGGTTAGTTTTTATATCTGTTAACTAAAATACCCCACCCCACACACACACACACACCTAGTTTTCACCTTAGTTCACTAGAATACCCCTGCTCTGAACGTGTATAAAAGGGCTTCCTGCTGCGGCAAAAATTGCTTACGGCCATACCACGTTGAACACGCCCGATCTCGTCCGATCTCGGAAGCTAAGCAGCGTCGGGCCTGGTTAGTACTTGGATGGGAGACCGCCTGGGAATACCAGGTGCTGTAAGCTTTTTAACTTTCTAAGCAGCAGAGGGCGCTCTGCTGCCTCTCCAGGGGAGACAGAGCCTTGAACACCATTGCTGGCCAGTGGCAGTGCAGTAACCTTTACAGAGACCCCGCTATGACATGTTAAAATGGCTGCTGTGGAAAAGGTCTTTTGAGTCAGTCATGTAGACATCCCAGTCTCAAACATGATGCCTCCTCATGCTTGTTTTTTATTTTAGTTTTGTAAGTCTACAATACCGTTTCAGTTTTTTTTCCTAACGGTTAGTTTTTAGATCTGTTAACTAAAATACCCCACCCCACACACACACACACACCTAGTTTTCACCGTAGTTCACTAGAATACCCCTGCTCTGAACGTGTATAAAAGGGCTTCCTGCTGCTGCAAAAATTCCTTACGGCCATACCACGTTGAACACGTCCGATCTCGTCCGATCTCGGAAGCTAAGCAGCGTCGGGCCTGGTTAGTACTTGGATGGGAGACCGCCTGGGAATACAACGTGCTGTCAGCTTTTTAACTTTCTAAGCAGCAGAGGGCGCTCTGCTGCCTCTCCAGGGGAGACAGAGCCTTGAACACCATTGCTGGCCAGTGGCAGTGCAGTAACCTTTACAGAGACCCCGCTATGACATGTTAAAATGGCTGCCGTGGAAAAGGTCTTTTGAGTCAGTCATGTAGACATCCCAGTCTCAAACATGATGCCTCCTCATGCTTGTTTTTTATTTTAGTTTTGTAAGTCTACAATACCGTTTCAGTTTTTTTCCTAACGGTTAGTTTTTATATGTTAACTAAAATACCCCACCCCACACACACACACACACACACACACCTAGTTTTCACCTTAGTTCACTAGAATACCCCTGCTCTGAACGTGTATAAAAGGGCTTCCTGCTGCTGCAAAGATTGCTTACGGCCATACCACGTCGAACACGCCCGATCTCGTCCGATCTCGGAAGCTAAGCAGCGTCGGGCCTGGTTAGTACTTGGATGGGAGATCGCATGGGAATACCAGGTGCTGTAAGCTTTTTAACTTTCTAAGCAGCAGAGGGCGCTCTGCTGCCTCTCCAGGGGAGACAGAGCCTTGAACACCATTGCTGGCCAGTGGCAGTGCAGTAACCTTTACAGAGACCCCGCTATGACATGTTAAAAAGGCTGCTGTGGAAAAGGTCTTTTGAGTCAGTCATGTAGACATCCCAGTCTCAAACATGATGCCTCCTCATGCTTGTTTTTTATTTTAGTTTTGTAAGTCTACAATACCGTTTCAGTTTTTTTCCTAACGGTTAGTTTTTATATCTGTTAACTAAAATACCCCACCCCACACACACACACACACCTAGTTTTCACCTTAGTTCACTAGAATACCCCTGCTCTGAACGTGTATAAAAGGGCTTCCTGCTGCGGCAAAAATTGCTTACGGCCATACCACGTTGAACACGCCCGATCTCGTCCGATCTCGGAAGCTAAGCAGCGTCGGGCCTGGTTAGTACTTGGATGGGAGACCGCCTGGGAATACCAGGTGCTGTAAGCTTTTTAACTTTCTAAGCAGCAGAGGGCGCTCTGCTGCCTCTCCAGGGGAGACAGAGCCTTGAACACCATTGCTGGCCAGTGGCAGTGCAGTAACCTTTACAGAGACCCCGCTATGACATGTTAAAATGGCTGCTGTGGAAAAGGTCTTTTGAGTCAGTCATGTAGACATCCCAGTCTCAAACATGATGCCTCCTCATGCTTGTTTTTTATTTTAGTTTTGTAAGTCTACAATACCGTTTCAGTTTTTTTTCCTAACGGTTAGTTTTTAGATCTGTTAACTAAAATACCCCACCCCACACACACACACACACCTAGTTTTCACCGTAGTTCACTAGAATACCCCTGCTCTGAACGTGTATAAAAGGGCTTCCTGCTGCTGCAAAAATTCCTTACGGCCATACCACGTTGAACACGTCCGATCTCGTCCGATCTCGGAAGCTAAGCAGCGTCGGGCCTGGTTAGTACTTGGATGGGAGACCGCCTGGGAATACAACGTGCTGTCAGCTTTTTAACTTTCTAAGCAGCAGAGGGCGCTCTGCTGCCTCTCCAGGGGAGACAGAGCCTTGAACACCATTGCTGGCCAGTGGCAGTGCAGTAACCTTTACAGAGACCCCGCTATGACATGTTAAAATGGCTGCCGTGGAAAAGGTCTTTTGAGTCAGTCATGTAGACATCCCAGTCTCAAACATGATGCCTCCTCATGCTTGTTTTTTATTTTAGTTTTGTAAGTCTACAATACCGTTTCAGTTTTTTTCCTAACGGTTAGTTTTTATATGTTAACTAAAATACCCCACCCCACACACACACACACACACACACACCTAGTTTTCACCTTAGTTCACTAGAATACCCCTGCTCTGAACGTGTATAAAAGGGCTTCCTGCTGCTGCAAAGATTGCTTACGGCCATACCACGTCGAACACGCCCGATCTCGTCCGATCTCGGAAGCTAAGCAGCGTCGGGCCTGGTTAGTACTTGGATGGGAGATCGCATGGGAATACCAGGTGCTGTAAGCTTTTTAACTTTCTAAGCAGCAGAGGGCGCTCTGCTGCCTCTCCAGGGGAGACAGAGCCTTGAACACCATTGCTGGCCAGTGGCAGTGCAGTAACCTTTACAGAGACCCCGCTATGACATGTTAAAAAGGCTGCTGTGGAAAAGGTCTTTTGAGTCAGTCATGTAGACATCCCAGTCTCAAACATGATGCCTCCTCATGCTTGTTTTTTATTTTAGTTTTGTAAGTCTACAATACCGTTTCAGTTTTTTTCCTAACGGTTAGTTTTTATATCTGTTAACTAAAATACCCCACCCCACACACACACACACACCTAGTTTTCACCTTAGTTCACTAGAATACCCCTGCTCTGAACGTGTATAAAAGGGCTTCCTGCTGCGGCAAAAATTGCTTACGGCCATACCACGTTGAACACGCCCGATCTCGTCCGATCTCGGAAGCTAAGCAGCGTCGGGCCTGGTTAGTACTTGGATGGGAGACCGCCTGGGAATACCAGGTGCTGTAAGCTTTTTAACTTTCTAAGCAGCAGAGGGCGCTCTGCTGCCTCTCCAGGGGAGACAGAGCCTTGAACACCATTGCTGGCCAGTGGCAGTGCAGTAACCTTTACAGAGACCCCGCTATGACATGTTAAAATGGCTGCTGTGGAAAAGGTCTTTTGAGTCAGTCATGTAGACATCCCAGTCTCAAACATGATGCCTCCTCATGCTTGTTTTTTATTTTAGTTTTGTAAGTCTACAATACCGTTTCAGTTTTTTTTCCTAACGGTTAGTTTTTAGATCTGTTAACTAAAATACCCCACCCCACACACACACACACACCTAGTTTTCACCGTAGTTCACTAGAATACCCCTGCTCTGAACGTGTATAAAAGGGCTTCCTGCTGCTGCAAAAATTCCTTACGGCCATACCACGTTGAACACGTCCGATCTCGTCCGATCTCGGAAGCTAAGCAGCGTCGGGCCTGGTTAGTACTTGGATGGGAGACCGCCTGGGAATACAACGTGCTGTCAGCTTTTTAACTTTCTAAGCAGCAGAGGGCGCTCTGCTGCCTCTCCAGGGGAGACAGAGCCTTGAACACCATTGCTGGCCAGTGGCAGTGCAGTAACCTTTACAGAGACCCCGCTATGACATGTTAAAATGGCTGCCGTGGAAAAGGTCTTTTGAGTCAGTCATGTAGACATCCCAGTCTCAAACATGATGCCTCCTCATGCTTGTTTTTTATTTTAGTTTTGTAAGTCTACAATACCGTTTCAGTTTTTTTCCTAACGGTTAGTTTTTATATGTTAACTAAAATACCCCACCCCACACACACACACACACACACACACCTAGTTTTCACCTTAGTTCACTAGAATACCCCTGCTCTGAACGTGTATAAAAGGGCTTCCTGCTGCTGCAAAGATTGCTTACGGCCATACCACGTCGAACACGCCCGATCTCGTCCGATCTCGGAAGCTAAGCAGCGTCGGGCCTGGTTAGTACTTGGATGGGAGATCGCATGGGAATACCAGGTGCTGTAAGCTTTTTAACTTTCTAAGCAGCAGAGGGCGCTCTGCTGCCTCTCCAGGGGAGACAGAGCCTTGAACACCATTGCTGGCCAGTGGCAGTGCAGTAACCTTTACAGAGACCCCGCTATGACATGTTAAAATGGCTGCTGTGGAAAAGGTCTTTTGAGTCAGTCATGTAGACATCCCAGTCTCAAACATGATGCCTCCTCATGCTTGTTTTTTATTTTAGTTTTGTAAGTCTACAATACCGTTTCAGTTTTTTTTCCTAACGGTTAGTTTTTAGATCTGTTAACTAAAATACCCCACCCCACACACACACACACACCTAGTTTTCACCGTAGTTCACTAGAATACCCCTGCTCTGAACGTGTATAAAAGGGCTTCCTGCTGCTGCAAAAATTCCTTACGGCCATACCACGTTGAACACGTCCGATCTCGTCCGATCTCGGAAGCTAAGCAGCGTCGGGCCTGGTTAGTACTTGGATGGGAGACCGCCTGGGAATACAACGTGCTGTCAGCTTTTTAACTTTCTAAGCAGCAGAGGGCGCTCTGCTGCCTCTCCAGGGGAGACAGAGCCTTGAACACCATTGCTGGCCAGTGGCAGTGCAGTAACCTTTACAGAGACCCCGCTATGACATGTTAAAATGGCTGCCGTGGAAAAGGTCTTTTGAGTCAGTCATGTAGACATCCCAGTCTCAAACATGATGCCTCCTCATGCTTGTTTTTTATTTTAGTTTTGTAAGTCTACAATACCGTTTCAGTTTTTTTCCTAACGGTTAGTTTTTATATGTTAACTAAAATACCCCACCCCACACACACACACACACACACACACCTAGTTTTCACCTTAGTTCACTAGAATACCCCTGCTCTGAACGTGTATAAAAGGGCTTCCTGCTGCTGCAAAGATTGCTTACGGCCATACCACGTCGAACACGCCCGATCTCGTCCGATCTCGGAAGCTAAGCAGCGTCGGGCCTGGTTAGTACTTGGATGGGAGATCGCATGGGAATACCAGGTGCTGTAAGCTTTTTAACTTTCTAAGCAGCAGAGGGCGCTCTGCTGCCTCTCCAGGGGAGACAGAGCCTTGAACACCATTGCTGGCCAGTGGCAGTGCAGTAACCTTTACAGAGACCCCGCTATGACATGTTAAAAAGGCTGCTGTGGAAAAGGTCTTTTGAGTCAGTCATGTAGACATCCCAGTCTCAAACATGATGCCTCCTCATGCTTGTTTTTTATTTTAGTTTTGTAAGTCTACAATACCGTTTCAGTTTTTTTCCTAACGGTTAGTTTTTATATCTGTTAACTAAAATACCCCACCCCACACACACACACACACACCTAGTTTTCACCTTAGTTCACTAGAATACCCCTGCTCTGAACGTGTATAAAAGGGCTTCCTGCTGCGGCAAAAATTGCTTACGGCCATACCACGTTGAACACGCCCGATCTCGTCCGATCTCGGAAGCTAAGCAGCGTCGGGCCTGGTTAGTACTTGGATGGGAGACCGCCTGGGAATACCAGGTGCTGTAAGCTTTTTAACTTTCTAAGCAGCAGAGGGCGCTCTGCTGCCTCTCCAGGGGAGACAGAGCCTTGAACACCATTGCTGGCCAGTGGCAGTGCAGTAACCTTTACAGAGACCCCGCTATGACATGTTAAAATGGCTGCTGTGGAAAAGGTCTTTTGAGTCAGTCATGTAGACATCCCAGTCTCAAACATGATGCCTCCTCATGCTTGTTTTTTATTTTAGTTTTGTAAGTCTACAATACCGTTTCAGTTTTTTTTCCTAACGGTTAGTTTTTAGATCTGTTAACTAAAATACCCCACCCCACACACAAACACACACCTAGTTTTCACCTTAGTTCACTAGAATACCCCTGCTCTGAACGTGTATAAAAGGGCTTCCTGCTGCTGCAAAAATTCCTTACGGCCATACCACGTTGAACACGTCCGATCTCGTCCGATCTCGGAAGCTAAGCAGCGTCGGGCCTGGTTAGTACTTGGATGGGAGACCGCCTGGGAATACAACGTGCTGTCAGCTTTTTAACTTTCTAAGCAGCAGAGGGCGCTCTGCTGCCTCTCCAGGGGAGACAGAGCCTTGAACACCATTGCTGGCCAGTGGCAGTGCAGTAACCTTTACAGAGACCCCGCTATGACATGTTAAAATGGCTGCTGTGGAAAAGGTCTTTTGAGTCAGTCATGTAGACATCCCAGTCTCAAACATGATGCCTCCTCATGCTTGTTTTTTATTTTAGTTTTGTAAGTCTACAATACCGTTTCAGTTTTTTTTCCTAACGGTTAGTTTTTAGATCTGTTAACTAAAATACCCCACCCCACACACACACACACACCTAGTTTTCACCTTAGTTCACTAGAATACCCCTGCTCTGAACGTGTATAAAAGGGCTTCCTGCTGCTGCAAAAATTCCTTACGGCCATACCACGTTGAACACGTCCGATCTCGTCCGATCTC
>NW_028152219.1:0-5000 GCF_964638095.1 Poromitra crassiceps | reverse complement strand
AACACACACCTAGTTTTCACCTTAGTTCACTAGAATACCCCTGCTCTGAACGTGTATAAAAGGGCTTCCTGCTGCTGCAAAAATTCCTTACGGCCATACCACGTTGAACACGTCCGATCTCGTCCGATCTCGGAAGCTAAGCAGCGTCGGGCCTGGTTAGTACTTGGATGGGAGACCGCCTGGGAATACAACGTGCTGTCAGCTTTTTAACTTTCTAAGCAGCAGAGGGCGCTCTGCTGCCTCTCCAGGGGAGACAGAGCCTTGAACACCATTGCTGGCCAGTGGCAGTGCAGTAACCTTTACAGAGACCCCGCTATGACATGTTAAAATGGCTGCCGTGGAAAAGGTCTTTTGAGTCAGTCATGTAGACATCCCAGTCTCAAACATGATGCCTCCTCATGCTTGTTTTTTATTTTAGTTTTGTAAGTCTACAATACCGTTTCAGTTTTTTTCCTAACGGTTAGTTTTTATATGTTAACTAAAATACCCCACCCCACACACACACACACACACACACACCTAGTTTTCACCTTAGTTCACTAGAATACCCCTGCTCTGAACGTGTATAAAAGGGCTCCTGCTGCTGCAAAGATTGCTTACGGCCATACCACGTCGAACACGCCCGATCTCGTCCGATCTCGGAAGCTAAGCAGCGTCGGGCCCTGGTTAGTACTTGGATGGGAGATCGCATGGGAATACCAGGTGCTGTAAGCTTTTTACTTTCTAAGCAGCAGAGGGCGCTCTGCTGCCTCTCCAGGGGAGACAGAGCCTTGAACACCATTGCTGGCCAGTGGCAGTGCAGTAACCTTTACAGAGACCCCGCTATGACATGTTAAAAAGGCTGCTGTGGAAAAGGTCTTTTGAGTCAGTCATGTAGACATCCCAGTCTCAAACATGATGCCTCCTCATGCTTGTTTTTTATTTTAGTTTTGTAAGTCTACAATACCGTTTCAGTTTTTTTCCTAACGGTAGTTTTTTATATCTGTTAACTTAAATACCCCACCCCACACACACACACACCTAGTTTTCACCTTAGTTCACTAGAATACCCCTGCTCTGAACGTGTATAAAAGGGCTTCCTGCTGCGGCAAAAATTGCTTACGGCCATACCACGTTGAACACGCCCGATCTCGTCCGATCTCGGAAGCTAAGCAGCGTCGGGCCTGGTTAGTACTTGGATGGGAGACCGCCTGGGGAATACCAGGTGCTGTAAGCTTTTTAACTTTCTAAGCAGCAGAGGGCGCTCTGCTGCCTCTCCAGGGGAGACAGAAGCCTTGAACACCATTGCTGGCCAGTGGCAGTGCAGTAACCTTTACAGAGACCCGCTATGACATGTTAAAATGGCTGCTGTGGAAAAGGTCTTTTGAGTCAGTCATGTAGACATCCCCAGTCTCAAACATGATTGCCTCCTCATGCTTGTTTTTTATTTTAGTTTTGTAAGTCTACAATACCGTTTCAGTTTTTTTTCCTAACGGTTAGTTTTTAGATCTGTTAACTAAAATACCCCACCCCACACACAAACACACACCTAGTTTTCACCTTAGTTCACTAGAATACCCCTGCTCTGAACGTGTATAAAGGGCTTCCTGCTGCTGCAAAAATTCCTTACGGCCATACCACGTTGAACACGTCCGATCTCGTCCGATCTCGGAAGCTAAGCAGCGTCGGGCCTGGTTAGTACTTGGATGGGAGACCGCCTGGGAATACAACGTGCTGTCAGCTTTTTAACTTTCTAAGCAGCAGAGGGCGCTCTGCTGCCTCTCCAGGGGAGACAGAGCCTTGAACACCATTGCTGGGCCAGTGGCAGTGCAGTAACCTTTACAGAGACCCCGCTATGACATGTTAAAATGGCTGCCGTGGAAAAGGTCTTTGAGTCAGTCATGTAGACATCCCAGTCTCAAACATGATGCCTCCTCATGCTTGTTTTTTATTTTAGTTTTGTAAGTCTACAATACCGTTTCAGTTTTTTTCAACGGTTAGTTTTTATATCTGTTAACTAAAATACCCCACCCCACACACACACACACCTAGTTTTCACCTTAGTTCACTAGAATAACCCCTGCTCTGAACGTGTATAAAAGGGCTTCCTGCTGCGGCAAAAATTGCTTACGGCCATACCACGTTGAACACGCCCGATCTCGTCCGATCTCGGAAGCTAAGCAGCGTCGGGCCTGGTTAGTACTTGGATGGGAGACCGCCTGGGAATACCAGGTGCTGTAAGCTTTTTAACTTTCTAAGCAGCAGAGGCGCTCTGCTGCCTCTCCAGGGGAGACAGAGCCTTGAACACCATTGCTGGCCAGTGGCAGTGCAGTAACCTTTACAGAGACCCCGCTATGACATGTTAAAATGGCTGCTGTGGAAAAGGTCTTTTGAGTCAGTCATGTAGACATCCCAGTCTCAAACATGATGCCTCCTCATGCTTGTTTTTTATTTTAGTTTTGTAAGTCTACAATACCGTTTCAGTTTTTTTTCCTAACGGTTAGTTTTTAGATCTGTTAACTAAAATACCCCACCCCACACACAAACACACACCTAGTTTTCACCTTAGTTCACTAGAATACCCTGCTCTGAACGTGTATAAAAGGGCTTCCTGCTGCTGCAAAAATTCCTTACGGCCATACCACGTTGAACACGTCCGATCTCGTCCGATCTCGGAAGCTAAGCAGCGTCGGGCCTGGTTAGTACTTGGATGGGAGACCGCCTGGGAATACCAGGTGCTGTAAGCTTTTTAACTTTCTAAGCAGCAGAGGGCGCTCTGCTGCCTCTCCAGGGGAGACAGAGCCTTGAACACCATTGCTGGCCAGTGGCAGTGCAGTAACCTTTACAGAGACCCCGCTATGACATGTTAAAATGGCTGCTGTGGAAAAGGTCTTTTGAGTCAGTCATGTAGACATCCCAGTCTCAAACATGATGCCTCCTCATGCTTGTTTTTTATTTTAGTTTTGTAAGTCTACAATACCGTTTCAGTTTTTTTTCCTAACGGTTAGTTTTTAGATCTGTTAACTAAAATACCCCACCCCACACACAAACACACACCTAGTTTTCACCTTAGTTCACTAGAATACCCCTGCTCTGAACGTGTATAAAAGGGCTTCCTGCTGCTGCAAAAATTCCTTACGGCCATACCACGTTGAACACGTCCGATCTCGTCCGATCTCGGAAGCTAAGCAGCGTCGGGCCTGGTTAGTACTTGGATGGGAGACCGCCTGGGAATACAACGTGCTGTCAGCTTTTTAACTTTCTAAGCAGCAGAGGGCGCTCTGCTGCCTCTCCAGGGGAGACAGAGCCTTGAACACCATTGCTGGCCAGTGGCAGTGCAGTAACCTTTACAGAGACCCCGCTATGACATGTTAAAATGGCTGCCGTGGAAAAGGTCTTTTGAGTCAGTCATGTAGACATCCCAGTCTCAAACATGATGCCTCCTCATGCTTGTTTTTTATTTTAGTTTTGTAAGTCTACAATACCGTTTCAGTTTTTTTCCTAACGGTTAGTTTTTATATCTGTTAACTAAAATACCCCACCCCACACACACACACACCTAGTTTTCACCTTAGTTCACTAGAATACCCCTGCTCTGAACGTGTATAAAAGGGCTTCCTGCTGCGGCAAAAATTGCTTACGGCCATACCACGTTGAACACGCCCGATCTCGTCCGATCTCGGAAGCTAAGCAGCGTCGGGCCTGGTTAGTACTTGGATGGGAGACCGCCTGGGAATACCAGGTGCTGTAAGCTTTTTAACTTTCTAAGCAGCAGAGGGCGCTCTGCTGCCTCTCCAGGGGAGACAGAGCCTTGAACACCATTGCTGGCCAGTGGCAGTGCAGTAACCTTTACAGAGACCCCGCTATGACATGTTAAAATGGCTGCTGTGGAAAAGGTCTTTTGAGTCAGTCATGTAGACATCCCAGTCTCAAACATGATGCCTCCTCATGCTTGTTTTTTATTTTAGTTTTGTAAGTCTACAATACCGTTTCAGTTTTTTTTCCTAACGGTTAGTTTTTAGATCTGTTAACTAAAATACCCCACCCCACACACAAACACACACCTAGTTTTCACCTTAGTTCACTAGAATACCCCTGCTCTGAACGTGTATAAAAGGGCTTCCTGCTGCTGCAAAAATTCCTTACGGCCATACCACGTTGAACACGTCCGATCTCGTCCGATCTCGGAAGCTAAGCAGCGTCGGGCCTGGTTAGTACTTGGATGGGAGACCGCCTGGGAATACAACGTGCTGTCAGCTTTTTAACTTTCTAAGCAGCAGAGGGCGCTCTGCTGCCTCTCCAGGGGAGACAGAGCCTTGAACACCATTGCTGGCCAGTGGCAGTGCAGTAACCTTTACAGAGACCCCGCTATGACATGTTAAAATGGCTGCCGTGGAAAAGGTCTTTTGAGTCAGTCATGTAGACATCCCAGTCTCAAACATGATGCCTCCTCATGCTTGTTTTTTATTTTAGTTTTGTAAGTCTACAATACCGTTTCAGTTTTTTTCCTAACGGTTAGTTTTTATATGTTAACTAAAATACCCCACCCCACACACACACACACACACACACACCTAGTTTTCACCTTAGTTCACTAGAATACCCCTGCTCTGAACGTGTATAAAAGGGCTTCCTGCTGCTGCAAAGATTGCTTACGGCCATACCACGTCGAACACGCCCGATCTCGTCCGATCTCGGAAGCTAAGCAGCGTCGGGCCTGGTTAGTACTTGGATGGGAGATCGCATGGGAATACCAGGTGCTGTAAGCTTTTTAACTTTCTAAGCAGCAGAGGGCGCTCTGCTGCCTCTCCAGGGGAGACAGAGCCTTGAACACCATTGCTGGCCAGTGGCAGTGCAGTAACCTTTACAGAGACCCCGCTATGACATGTTAAAAAGGCTGCTGTGGAAAAGGTCTTTTGAGTCAGTCATGTAGACATCCCAGTCTCAAACATGATGCCTCCTCATGCTTGTTTTTTATTTTAGTTTTGTAAGTCTACAATACCGTTTCAGTTTTTTTCCTA